>NC_039362.1:92203168-92500933 GCF_003573695.1 Papaver somniferum
TCTTAACTGTGCTGTAAAGGAATATTTACTTTTAGCAGGATATCGGCTTACTGCAATGACATTTTATGAAGAGGTGTGTAAGGGTTATGCAAAATATTTAGATTACTTTTCTTAATGTTACCACTCTTTGTATAGGAAACAAACGTATCAAGTCGTCCACCTTCACGTATATAAATTTGGAGTCTTCCTTTAGGCTAGCTAATCTCGTATCCCTTTTGTAAACACTAGATTTGGATAAAATCATTCACCCTTACATATATAAATCTGGAGTTTTCCCTTGGACCATCCAATGTTGTGTCTCTGTTTCGTAAGCACTATTTTCGCAATATTTGTTCCTTATCATGTTTAATCCTGGTTGAAAATCCAAGATATCACGTAGGTGCTACTGTGAAGCACAGACTCTTCGAAAATAGTCGTGTGTCTGTTTCCAGTGCATGGACACGTGGACACATCAGTGACATCACTCACATATGGCATACACAATTTAAGTGTTACTTCCACTCGTCTATGCGGCTGTGCTGTCTATCTGAAACAAAATTCCAAAATAGTATATTTTCATGGCAGTATACTAATAAAGCCTTTGTTATGTACCTTAATGGCTGTTCTCTCCATATACTTCCTTTTAAAAGTAAAATCCAGCGGTGGAGCAGCATTAGTGCACTTAGGTTGAGTAATGCAGTTTTCTATCATTTCTTGTCTGTTTCTGCCATTTTAGTTGAATTGTGTTTTTTTTTTCATTTTTATTGTAAGAAGATATACTTAATGACTTAATACCCCTCTTGCAGGTTACAGACCAAAACCTTGATATTTGGCAGAAGACACCTGCTTGTGTACCTGATGCTTTGCGGCATTACTATTATCAGTATTTATCGTCCACCGCTGAGGCTGCTGAGGTATGAACATAAATGATGATTCAACAACTTGCTAATTGACAAGGATAAACTTTTTGTGAGGTTGCAGATGACATTTAAAACCTATAACCGGCAAGGGGTAATTCTTGTTTCGACCATATATGCTTGGAATTGTAAAAGCAAGCAAGATGTTGTTAATCAAACTGTACATGGAAATTCAGATACAGATCTCATTACATTTACCATAGAGTGAAAGGCCAGTATGTTAGAAACATGCTGTTAGCAATCACAGTCATATGCCTAACTAATTATGCTGTTTAAGCTTGATTTTACAACCTGATTGTGCTTATTTTAACATGCTGATTCTGCTCGACTCTGCATAAAGTTAAATCACCTCCCGTATTGCAGGAGAAGATCTCAATTCTTCGAGAAAATGACACATTACTAAAAGCAAAGGAAAAGCTGAATCTTGAGATGGGTTCCTTGCTGAAAAACAAAGATTTAGCTGACGGTCAAATTATGGCACTAACAAAATCATTGGAAGCTCTTCAGAAAGATCTTAAGGACCGAGAGCTTCAGGTAGTCTCACTTGGTGCCGTATTTTTAAGCAGTTAAAAGTTTCAGTCACTGTAAACAATGTTATAATGGTCTTCTTTCAGGTACAAGATTTGAAGCAGTCACTGGAGCTTGAAAGACGGGCACTAAACGACTGCAGAGCTGAGATAACTTCACTGAAAATGCACATAGAAGGATCTCGGTCTGGTAGGGGATGGGTTACAGGGGATGCCGATCATACAAAGTCACAGTCCTTAGAAAGCTGTAGAGCAGAAATAAAGTCATTGGAGAGGGAAATAGAAAGTTTAAAGGCTAAGAGCTCTGTAGCTGAAAGTCTTGCGGAGCCTGTTACTTCTGAGGAGAATATTGAGGTGGAAGAAAAAGTTGTTGAGATAGATGAAGATAAAGCTGTGATATCTGATCCTGCTGATTTATCATCTGAAGTATCGGATGTGCGAGATGCTGAAGATCAGACAACTCGGATCTTTGGGGACAACAATGTTCAGCAGAAGGGAAATCTACGTGAACAACTCTCAAATTCCTCCACTGATAATGGTTTAGTCGAAAATAATGGAAATGTCTACAAACAGGATGCTGGACAAGTGCCACAAGATAATGGTCTGTTAATGAAATCAGATAGCCTTTCTAGTGAACCTGATCCTGAAAAGATGGTAAGCCTTTTGTTTGATAACCTTATTACCATCGTAGAAACTTTATGATCATTATCCATTGTTTAATACTAAAAGGGTCTTTTTTTCTCTCTTAGGGTTTGGAAACAATCCAGATCCTTTCTGATGCTTTGCCTAAAATTGTTCCTTACGTACTGATTAATCATCGGGAGGTTTGCATCTGAATTTCTTGTTCTTAATGAGTACATCTACTAATTTTGTGATGGAAGGTTAAATTTTCTGCTATTGTGGTTGTATGATTTTACATGCAGGAGCTCCTTCCTCTGATTATGTGTTGGTTTATGATTTTACCTGCAGGAGCTCCTTCCTCTGATTATGTGTGCAATTGAGCGCCATCCAGATAGTAGTACCCGGGATTCCCTGACACACACATTATTTAATTTGATTAAACGACCAGATGAACAACAAAGGCGAATTATAATGGATGTAGGTATTTTTGGAGTGTCCATTGGCCCAGGGAACAAACTTATTGAGATGGTCTTTATTTAAAGTTTTGTGTCTTCTGCTTTCTTTGTGATATTAGGCTTGTGTGAGCTTGGCAAAAAATGTTGGAGAGATGAGAACAGAATCAGAACTGCTTCCTCAGTGTTGGGAACAAGTAAGCTTGAAATGCTATTGTGCTGCAATTTGTTAAGTAATCTGAACAGTCCACTTTTTGCATAAGGAAACAGGATGACATGTCCGTTATTTCTGAACTGTAGATTAATCACACATATGAGGAGCGTAGGCTGCTTGTCGCTCAATCGTGTGGAGAGCTAGCAGAATTTGTTCGGCCAGAGATTCGTGATTCCCTAATTCTGTCAATCGTGCAACAATTGGTTGAGGATTCTGCAACTGTTGTCCGAGAAGCTGCTGCTCATAATTTGGCATTGCTGCTTCCACTTTTTCCAAATATGGACAAATATTTCAAGGTCAGCCTCACTAAATATGCTCAGAGGCAGTCATGGAGCAGAAAACTGACTTAACTGAATGTAAGCTCTAGAACAGGTCAAGAAAACATGGTTCTGGGAATGGCTTGAATGCTTTATCCCTGATCATGCTAATGATGACATTTAAAAGAAAAAAAATCTTTTTCCACATCTCCTTTTTTGTTGTTGAATAGGTCGAGGAGTTGATGTTTCAGTTGGTGTGTGATCCTTCTGGAGTGGTTGTTGAAACTTCGTTGAAAGAATTAATTCCTGCTATTATGAATTGGGGAAACAAGCTAGACCATACGCTCCGAGTGTTGCTTTCTCATATCGTGGGATCTGCCCAGGTATGTTTCTCTTAACAAAACATATCTAGACTGTAAAGTTCCCCGTTTCTAGTTACTTATATTATTTTTACTGTTTTCAGCGGTGTCCTCCTCTCTCAGGGGTAGAAGGTTCCATGGAATCACATCTCCGCGCTTTAGGTGAAAGAGAACGCTGGAACGTTGAAGTTTTATTGCGGATGTTGACAGAGCTGCTTCCATTCGTGCACCAAAAAGTGATTGAGACTTGCCCATTTCCCTCTGCAATGGGATCTCCTACATCTTCTGAAACAGCGGGATTCTTCACAGTCTCCTTGTTCGAATTGTATGCAGGGTGTGTTATACTTTCCTCTCACTTTTCTTGTTTCTGAACTTCTTCAGTACTGGATTAAGTCCATGTATGAACTCCTTTCTTGTTGTAGTCTGAGTGGTTTTAACTATCCCTGGTTAGGGGACATGTGGAATGGCCTCCATTCGATTGGATTCATGTTGACTGTTTGTCTGACTTAATTCAACTTGCCTGCTTGCTGTCCTCAAAGGAAGATAATCTGCGGATTCGTATTACCAAGGTATGATTCTTTATCATGCATTCTCGATAGTCTCACCATAATGAAATCCCAAATTTTTGCATAAGCTTGCGAGTTCGCAGTTTCTGATAGAGGAATTGGTGCTGCAGTTTCTGTTGGCTGTGTATGAACACTTTGGGGATCATTATGTCACACAGATAATGTCTCCTGTTTTCATGTTGGCTACAGGGGATAGTGCAGATTTGAAATATTTTCCCTCGGGTATCCAGTCAAGAATTAAAGGTAGGGAATGTCAAACTCTACAAAGTTTTAAGCTGTATTGTCTGGCTACTGTTACTGAAAATAAGGAACTGATGTCTTGGTTTGTATTGTTTGTTAATCTCAGGTTTGCGACCCAAAAGTGCCGTGGATGAGAAACTTGCCACAATGTGTGTGCTGCCGCTTCTCTTAGCGGGCATTCTTGGTGCTCCCAGTAGGCACGAGCAATTAGCAGAGTACTTGAGAAAGTTACTAGTCCAAAGCACAGCTAGGGAGGGCCGCTCAGTAAATCGTACTGCTGAGATTATTGATGCAGTGCGCTTCCTATGGTTGGTATTTGTGTTTCTAGGATTGTCGTTTGACTTACATACACTAACGTTTTCTGCTGAAGGGTGACGAGTTCTTTTCAAAATGCAGCACATTTGAGGAACATCATGGAATCATTTTCAATATTTTGTGGGAAATGGTCGTCAGCTCCAACATAAACATGAAGATAAATGCTGCCACCCTGCTGAAAGTCCTTGTATGTGTTGTCCTTTTCTTGAACTTTCAGTTATTTGTTACTCCTGATTTTATATTTGTTAACTCTTTGTTCCTTAATAGGTTCCATATGTTGATGCTAAAGTTGCATCAACTCATGTTTTGCCTGCTCTGGTCACTCTTGGCTCCGATCAAAACCTGAATGTGAAGTATGCAAGTATTGATGCATTTGGAGCTGTAGCTCAGCATTTCAAAAATGACATGGTACATAAATCTGTTATTAGGTTCTTAAGTTCTGGTGTTTTTTCTTGTTCCATGATGTTATTATTCTTTATTGTTCCAAGAATAGTAAAGAACTAGTAAATGTATCTGGTGTTTCATAGAAAGCAGCTAATGTCTTACCTCCACCCTTCCTCGGGTTGTTTTGATCAAAGCATATTATCTAACAAAGCGTTTTTCATGTGTCAGATTGTTGATAAGATTCGTGTTCAGATGGATGCCTTTATTGAAGATGGGTCGCATGAAGCTATAATTGCTGTAGTCCGTGCTTTGGTGGTTGCTGTACCACACACAACGGATAGACTGCGAGATTATATCCTGAAGCTCATCTCTTTAAAAACGTTATTACTTATTACTGACATGTGCTTGTGTTATTAATCCCATGAAATTTATCTCAGTAGTAGATGCAATAAATTTAGGATCTGAATTAACAGCATGTCTCAATTCGTTTCCTTAACATGTCGTACATCTTCTATCCAAGATTTTTCATTTATCAACAACACCATTATCTGGAGGTGATGTGATGCGCCGTCGTGACAGAGCCAATGGATTTTGTGAAGCAATACGTGCTTTGGATACCACAGGTTTGCTTCTATCTGGAACCAATACTATTGCAGCCTTTTAATTATTCCCCTTTTCTGAAAAGTTTGAATTGTTATCATTTTCTGGTGTTCAACTTAGATTACCTCACCCGTATGGAACATATTATTCTAGTCTACTCCACTTTTAAGCAGTTTCCGTATAATATCGTGTTGTTCTTTTTTCAATCTGTTCCAATCTGATATGTTAATAAGAACTAGGGCGGAAAATTACACAATTGTATCCTCTCATAATTTTAACCTTTATGTGTTGGTTTAACGATTTCACAGTCATATGCATCATAGTTTCTGACAATTAAGTAGTACAAGTTTTTGAAATTTTTGTATGTTTCTAATTTTAATTTCCAATTGCATCTGTGAATAGATGTTCCTGCGAATAGCATTCGTGATTTTCTCCTACCTGCCATACAAAATCTATTGAAGGACTCAGATACATTGGACCCAGCTCACAAAGAAGCTCTTGAAGTTATAATGAAGGAAAGATCAGGTGGAACTTTTGAAACTATTAGTAAAGTTATGGGTATGGGTGCTCATCTAGGAATTGCATCGTCAGTCACCAATTTCTTTGGAGATAGCGGGATTCTAGGAAAGAAAGAAAACGTAGAACAACCTGAAGCTGGGGAGAGTCCAAAAACTGTCCAGCAAATCCCAGCTGAAGACACGAGATTTGGGCGGCTCATGAGAGGAAACTTCACCAATATGCTCGCTAGGAAAGGTAAAGGCAACGGAGAAACCTAGAGGTAAAATCAGGAAACCTATTTTTGTCCCATTTTTGTTTCATCTAGTGTGAATGCCTTCATCTACAGTTTTACCCCTTGTAATGTTATGGGGGACTATGAGTTAGCAATTCGATTTAGGGTGGGAATACCTTATAATGTTTTGCGATCTATGGAAAGTTTAGATAAAAGGAAAAGTAATATTCAGGCCACATCTAGTATTTCTTGTAAATCTTACATGTTTAGTAAAATATATGAGTTTTCCTGTTTGAATAAAGCAGGGTAATATTATTTGAATGATGAGTGTTCATTTACATATCAATTGTTTTTACAAGTATTATAAACCATTTATTTGAAATATTTGAGCATGTCAATCATTTATTTCTTGTGCTTCACTGGTCCTCTTGGAATTCTTCTAAGAACTCTGGAGTCAAATCTCCTGTAAACTTTTCTCATGTCTTTGTTCCATTTGCTGGCAACATAATCCACTTCGTCTTGATATCGGTCATAAAGAGCAGGTATAGTTCCAACACACAGAAACCCTGGTGGAAACACATTTAGAAGCAAAAAGTTAAAAGCTTGAAACTACTGATTTGAAAACACGTTTGGTCTGGGGCAGTTTGTATCTTACCAATATATATAAGATTCAATGTGCTGAAATATGCTCCAAACACAGACAATATCCAGAGAGAAGCAATGGCCTGGACAAACAAGTTGTTATTTTCATTTAAACATTGTTCTTTTGAGTAAACCGACTAATGAAACGATTCAGGGTAGAAGTTTTAATTACCAGAAGGAAAAACTGTAAGTCCTTGCCACACGCGATATCGTAGATGGTATTGATGAAATAGTTGAGATTTGTATGAACAGCTGAAGCTACTTTCTTAAATGTAGATTCAGACAATATCATCTCTGGGATCCTGGGAGGACTCCTGTTAATTGGACACACCAGCAATATGAATCAGTTAGATGGCTGCATTATAATTTTATCTCTAAGTTGCAATTCATAGCTATTCCTTCAAGTTTCTAAAATCATTTGCATAGATACAAATTAGCTCATTAGAAACAGGTTCTTCAGAATCAGAAGAAAAGGACATTACCGATTGAAAAGTACAGCACCATTAGACCATATGAAAGTGATGAGCATCAACGTAATTGATAAGTGACACAAAAGTGGTAAAAACTGGTATTCGAAAACCTCAAAGAGGAACCATATTACTGTTATCCCCATCAATATTGCCGCTGAGATATTCCTTTTTCTCCATAATAACAAATCAGCAGCTGCAAAATCAACCAGCAAACAAATTTCAGCTTTAAAATGTACAAAATTCCCAATGGTACTTGATAAAAGAAAGGAAGTAGCATCATATCTTCCTGACGTGCTAAAGTGTTCATAGGCAAATACCTCTTCCACCCCCGAAAACAGAATGAAGAGATCTTTCGCGATGAAAGAGTCTTACGGGCGCAGAGCTGTGGCCATCAGTTTCAGAATCCGAGTCTGACGATGTCATTGCATATTTCGGCATGATTTTTCTAGCAGTGGAATGCGAAATCAGTAGTTTTTTACCACGAAAATACTGATATGTATTGAGTAGATTATGCAAGAACTGATTATATCTGATGATTTATGTTATACTACTGATCAAATTCTAGCATTTTTATACAGTGCATGTGGAGCTAGTAAATTAGCAAAGGGTTCTAAGCTTTGTAGCCAAGCAAACCTAAACAGAGGGAAAGGGATGACTTTGACATGCATGGTTGCATATGAATCAAACTTTGAATGAAGTTTGCTTCACATGGTGTTACTACTTTTACTATATGAAATCATATCTTTTTAACTTTTTGGACTTTTTTCCTCCAAAGGGAATCAAAGCATCTCAGTTTCTAATTTCGTTCTGTACAACATAACCCCATTGAACTTGATCTAAGTATATCAGTACCCCGACTCCTTCCGTCAAAAGGCACGATCTTCAATTTTCCGTTGTTTGCCTCAATTGATGGCTTAAGTTTCTATATACGCAGCTGAATTGCCGAAGGGAAAGTGAAAAAAATAAAAGATAACCAGAAGATTTATTCCATGATTGTTGTGTGTCAACTGGAGCTTAAAAAAGAGGACACTAATCCAAAAAGTCGAAAGTCCCTCCCATACAATATCCAAGGGTAATCATTACACAATAACTTTGATGATGTTGGTGGGCTGCCAAACACTTGCACTTAACGCAAGTGGGCGTTTTCCCTTAAATTGTCGTACAAAAAACTTGCTACTGATGCAGAACAAGTTCTCATAAGCCTCGGGTACACACAAGTCTTGTGGAATGCGTTATCCTGCCCAAAATTTGCAACGAATGAGTTTATATGAGATTCCAGGATTTTAAGTACGTGGTAGCTTTTGATTCTACGTTGTTCAATTTGAGATGAGCAGCAAGTCGATATTAGAAAAATCCACACTTGAAAAGACCTCGGTACTTTTCTTGGCAAATTGTACTGCAGCAGGATGTATCGTGAACGCCGTTCAGTGTGTAGTCTTTTTTTAGCTGAACAAAGTGATAAACAATTGGTGAAAAATCACAAATCTTGCTATGTCCGGAATATGATGCCTTATTTACCTCTAGCACCAGAGCCGAACTACAAGCACAAAAATGGTGATCTTTCACAAATAGTTTGTTATTCAGCTAAACGAACACGGCAAATAAAACGTTCACGATGCGAAGAATTTTGTTACAGTATAATTGTCGCAGAATGAAAAGTACTGACTACTGAGTATAGCACTAAGTCCTGTAATTGTATTGAATGAAAAGTATTGAGGCATCACCGTACGTAAAGGTTGACAAGAATGTGTAGTCCATATAAGTAAGGTCGACTTACGAACTTATACACTAATTAAGGCCTGTTTGTAGAATTGATTGCTTTTGACACTTATTACTTACGTGTCGATGAGTCAATGACATGTTTCCTGATTAGAAGAATCCTGTTTTAGGGCATACGTAAAACTTTCAGGACATACTGAATAAGGACAAAAGAGGAGTGTAAATAGCAAAATCAGAAACCCCTTAACCAAATATTTTTGGTAATAGTAAATCTGCCCTTTTAGGATTAACATTAATTCTAATGATTAGTTAAATAATTCTGATTAGCGATTAATGATTAATTATTAGTTTTAAGATTATTTAGTTATAAATTTGTGTAGATAAAAAAAATTTAGTAAGAAAAAAAGTTAGGTTTTTTTGGAGAGAAATAGAAGGGGAAAGTGAGAAAAAATCTTGTAACTTGTATTTGATTCAATGGATGAGGAGGGTAATTCTTCATCTAAAAAACCTAGGAAAATACATATCAATTACAATAATGATCCGGAAATGGCTGATTTCTTAGATTATGAGAATGATTTTACACAAACACAAGCTCAAGCTCAAACTCAAACTCAATATGATCATTTTTATGAGCCAAACCTTGATGATGAATATATATATATGAGGAACCCAATGCTTCTAATACACAGGTACACTTCTATCTTATGTTTAATCTCATTTTGTAGCTTAAAATCATCAAAAGTTAGTGTTTTTCCGCTAAGGTTCGGCGACTATGGATGAACAGTTCGGCTAGCTGAAAGTGTTATGCTTAGTAGCCGAACCCTTTCTCTAGACCATAGTTCGGCTTGTTAGAAGTAACAAATAAGTAGCCGAACCCTACACTGTAACTTCTGGAACAAAATTTGTTTACAGTTCGGCTTATATTGATAAATTTGTATGCGCCGAACCTGTTGGGAATACATGGTTTGGCTCAGTGATCAAGTAGAATATAAGCCGAACCTTATCATTTATATTCCCGAGAATTGTTTGGTTAAGAATTTTGTATAGGTTCGGCACATATTGTGAATATCGTAATAGCTGAACCTTGTAAATGTGCTTGGTTCGGCGCATATTTATATTGTCGTACTAGCCGAACCCTTCCATTAAATTTTCATTATAGTATCTTACCTTGTGATATTCTTTGTAGATCGTGCTTGATGGACCTGTTCCGATGGAAAATCAACCTGATCCCGTAGATATAATTCTCGAAGATACTAGGGATCACTTCCAAAATGATTTGGTATGTAAGAACTTGTTGTGTTTATCTTAATATTGTCGGAATGTTCCAAAGTTTTCTTACTAATTATTTGTGTTTGAGTGAACGTAGACATGGAAAACTAAACCCCAAGCACTGGCTTGGGCTGAGGAACACGCGATGAAGATAAATTGCGTACTAGTTAAAGGACGACAAAGCCGAGGGAATCGGTTTGAATTGATTTGTGAGCAAAGTGGAACCGGCGATAGCAAGGCTAAAAAGGGTTTTGTATATGTTGGGAAGACCGGGAGAAAGAATAGGATAAAGACGAAGAAAAGAAGCTGCCCTTTCAAGATCGTTTTCAACCTCAAGAACAAGAAAAAAACCTTGAACAAAGATGATGAATATTGGGTTATGAATAAAGATATGGATTGTCGTCATAACCACCCACGTCCACGTGACCTTCATGGACATGAGAAAGTAGCGCGACTCAAACCCAACGAAATGCTAGAAGTGGATAAAATGACACGAGCACGTATGGCACCGTCTAGGATTCTTAATAAATTGAATGGGGACGACAAGAATAACAAGTCGACTATGCAAACTATCTACAACTCAAGAAATAAGATTAGAAGACTCAATTTGCAAGGTAGGATGGTGATGCAACAAGTCATGTGGTTAGGGGTGAATCATAACTACGCTTTCCAAAAGAAGTTGGATGAGTTTGGTCAAGTGACACACCTTTTTCTTGCCCACCCGGAATGCGTCCGATTGGCTCAATGCTTCCCACAAGTTATTATATTGGATTGCACGTACAAAACTAACAAATATAGATGCCGTTGATGAACATTATTGGGCATACGTCGACAAAGGAACCGTTCATCGTGGCTTTTTGTTTCATGAAAAACGAGAAGAAAGAGAGTTATGTTTCGGGGTTAGAACAATTGAAGTTAATCTTCCGGGAGAGTGCTCTTCCTAAAGTGTTCGTATCCGATCAAGATTCATCATTGATGTATGCTATTAATAAGGTATTTCCGGATACTTTCAACTTTCTTTGCACGTTTCATATATGGTGCAATGTGAGGAAAAAATGCCAACCGATAATTCAACCACTTAAGATGAAATAGTTAGACAATATTGCTAAACTACCGGTGGAAAAACGAGAAAAGGCAAAGAAGGAATTCTTGAAACGATATGAACACAATGAGATGTTGTGGGCTTCTTTCCATGGCGAATGGGAAGATTTGGTAAGGTCAATCACCGAGGATGTATACGAAGAAAATGTTAAAATGCTTATTAATCATTGGAGGACCGATTACCCCGACGTCATTATTTATTTGCTCAAAGATGTTTGGAACCTAATAAAGAAAGGTTCGTGTCTTGTTTAAAAAATCGACAGAAACACTTCGACAACCAAGCCACAAGTATGGTAGTGTCGGCTCATTATCGGTTGAAGAAGAACCTTTTTGGATGTGTTGACATCTTTGTTACGGTGTTTGATGCAATTGATGAATATTTCAAAAGTGATGTTGTGAGAATTAAAGCGGCGTTCGAACATAACATTATGTTCAAGCACAAAGATTACAAAAGTCCTTGGCTACGAGGATTAACTTATAATGTCTCCCATCTTTGCATTGATTTATTGATGGAAGAAGTATCTTTGATTGAGACATTTGGCGCCAACTTGAAGGAAGAGTGTGTTTGTAAAATAAAGACATCTATGGGACTTCCATGCTGCCACGACATAGTTCGGTACAAGGATGGTATCATGCCATTTGAGGACATTGATCCTTTTTGGAAACAATAAAGCTTTGATCCTCTCCCAACCGAAGACGACGAGGATGATCTAGAAATTTGGGACACGGCAAAAGGGAAAAAGTTGGCGGAGATGTATAGGAATATGTTCCTATCTCAAAAAAAATTTTTTTGGCACAACATGTTGCCGGTAATGTATCCATTCACCCAAGAGAATATTTTGGAACCGGAGAAGGGTGTCCCGAAAGGTAGAAAGAGTAAGAAAATGAATAATTTCCAAACTAGACAAGAAAACAAGGCACTATTGGCTACCCGTAGAGATCCATGCGGCATTGATATCCATGATGCAAGGTATGAAAAGGCAAAGAAGGAAATTGAAAAGGTGATGAAGGAGGAAGAAGTGAAAGTTCCAAAAAAACGTGGTCGTCCGAGTATTCAAAAAGCCGAAACAAGTAACAAAGAGGTCAAGGAGAATAATTTTCCGTCACAAGCATTTGATGGTAAAGAGGACGTCAAGGGAAAGAGTAAGATGCATCCTTCACAAACCAAGATAAAGGAAAAAAAGACCGTACATGAAGTTGGTAGGATGAGAGGACCCAGAAGAGATAAGTCCGGTAACTATTTGCGGCCTATCAATTTTATATAAGAACATGGCAGTAATACATAAGAACATGGTAGCATTACAAAAGAACATGGTAGCAATACAAAAGAAAACCATACATCTAGTATCCCAAACGGGTTATGAGAAACTTTCTAAGAATGTGGTAGTGAGCTTCGTATTTGAAATTCTTTCCTTTCCATCTTCGCCATTCCGCTAGCGCTCGCACTTCAATTTCGGAGGTAGTTTCACCCTTGAGTCGATAGCAATTCACAACCCGAACTAAAGCTATAAAGTCGGTAACCTTTTTCTTAATAGATTCGATTCGGCAAAACAAGGATGTCGAATACCGGTTGTGAGGATTACCTGTTTCAGTGGAGAATGCTTCATGAATTCGAACCAAGTAGTACATACTCATCAGACCCCTCACTCGTCGTTCTTCACCCTTCTTTGGATAGTATGCTACATAGTTCGTGCAAAGAGACAAATCTTCATCTAGAGTAAACTTAGGATTAGGGGGTGTCATATTTTTCAGGAGATGTGCTTTCTTATGTGAAACAATATGTAAGTATATACAGATATCAGGTTTTCAACGGCTATATTTTTGAAAAAAAAAGTCGTTCCTTGAAATTTGTGAAATTTTGTCAGGGTTCAGCTAGTACGATTATTTATATATAAGCCGAACATTTATTAATAACGGCTAAAATTTTCAAAAGTTTGAAAATTTTGCCAGGTTCGGCTTGTATTTAGAGTTACTAAACAAGCCGAACCTGACAACTTTAAGGTAAAAATTGGCAGGTTCGGCATGTATTCATAGTTAACGTACTAGCCGAACTTGACACTGAACATGTGATTAACAGAATGAAAACTGAAAATTATCTTTAGCACGATTAATAAATAAAAGTCAAATTGTCGATAATATGAAATAAACTACCAAACACAAGGAAAGTCAAGTTTTCGATAACAAAGTTAATAAATCTGAGATAAAACTGTATTTAATCAAACACTAAAAACATAAAAGTTCAATGACCACCGCCCCTCTTGCCGGTTCCACGACCACCTCCACGACCTCTTCTTCTGGCACCTCCACGTTCATCTTCCGCCACACCGTCATCACCTGTTGGGCCGCTACTACTACCTCCACTTGTGCCTTCACCATCTTCTCGATTCCTCTTTTTCGTCTTCGGCCTTTTTATAGGCACCTCGGGTCCTTTTCCTTTGGTCATCATAGCATCCAACTCGTTGATGAAATAATATTGTTCCTCCACCCTCAATGGTGTTTTGCAACTAGCTTTTTTCTTCATTTTCTTGACCAACTCCTTACCCGCCGCAACCTAATTTCATTTGTCAACAACTTCTAATTATGAGTAACTTATTTATGTTATAACAAATTCAAGAGTAAAGATTAATGCAATTATTACCATTGTCTTGAAAGCCTTCGATAATTCTTCATAAGTGGAATTTTTGGAGATGATGGTAGCCTTTTGCTTCCCCTTCAACTTATAAACTTTCTTCTGACTTTCTTTATTAATAATAAATGGATGAGAAATTTGGTTGTACCAATCCATGTAGCTCGGATCAGCTTCACGAGGATCATCAGGCACGGGTGCTATCAAATTCATATTCAATATGTTGGCATCTAAATTCTTCCAGTGCTCATTGCTCGGCTCAGGATCATACTTTGGAGTCCATGAAGAAGTGGTGCTTTTAGTTCCAGTAGAACTCTTTGGCATCAACGTGAATTTCTCGTCAAAAAATGGGACCTTTTTGACAGCTCCTCCTTGACGTAGTACACGCCGAGGATCAAAAATTACACAACCACCAGGATAAAACAATGGTCCGTAGTACAAACCTACCAGCATGTCTTCATCAAGAACAACTTCATCACGTTCATATTCCACCGACTTTTGTTATAGATCAAAATCGACGTCTTTGACCTCTAAAGAGTCTAACTTCTCTCTCAAGTTTTCCACCAACTGCTCTTTATTCCTTGTCATCCCCTCCTCAAACTTGTAGTGTGCCGCTGTTGGAAGTGTATCAACCCAATTGACATCCTTTTCCAATGTTTTGCACAATTTCAAAGTCGAGAAATGGTCATATACCCACACCTACATCCAAAATTTAAATAAGAAATGATATGCAAACCTTAAATTTTGTGACACGAAAGGTATTGGTTCAGCTTGATCAAGTTCGGCTCATAATGGCTATTACATATAAGCCGAACCATACACTGAATCCCCAACCTAAAATTTTGGATAAGGTTCGGCTCATATTGGCTATTACATATAAGCCGAACCATACACTGAATAAGGACACAATTGCATTGTTGAAAAAAAAATGGAAATTACTCGACAATTACCTGAAACAAAGTGAAGTTCCCTCTAATGTTTGTACTCGTCAACCTAGAGGCGGTCGCAATTTGGTCGAGAAGGTAATCTAGAGCCGCGGTACCCCAAGCGTATTGGTTAATGGTTTCAAGATCCTTTAACAATATAAGATAATTGGCATTCACCTTGTTTCCAGATAGGTCCGGGAAGACATCTCTGCCAAGAGTATAAAACAAATAGGCAGTTGCGGTTTGCTTAACTTTGATCTCGTCCATTACCAACACCCCATTCTTTACTTTCTCATCTGTTTTCTCAAATTTCTTTTTCAAATTAGTAAGCTTAACCTTCTTGAGCTTCTTATTTGTCCCTCCTGGAAAGTTAACAGAATCTACATCTCTAACGGAACGACAAAACTCGAGTTTGGTCTTATAATCACTCCAACCAAGAAATTTGTTGTACAACTTATATAGCTCAGTCCAACTCATATCATAATAGTCAGCATACACACTTCTACCCCTCACTTTAAACCCTGTAATCTTGTTCGCGTCATCGGGAGTGATTTTCATTTCCCCAAATGGTAGTTGAAACGTATAAGTCTCTGGCCAAATCTCTCGGTGAAGGCGGAGGCCGTGACATTATCATACTCCTGGTGTCCATATTTAATGATAGGCCATAAAGCAGAGGATTGTACGTAAGCCTGGACTTTGGGAACCTCTTCAGACAATTTCCATTCCTTAGCCCTCTGATGTCTCAATACTCGGACCACATCGTTGTGATCAGGAGTCTCATATATTCTCTTTTCCCAAGATTCGGCGTAACCGATCAACACCCTTCCTCCATCTTCCGGAAATCCATGTGGCAAACCATCATCTCGAGCTGGGATTAAGTTTTTCTCATCAGGAATGTGCAAACCTTTAACCCGGCGTTCAACAACATGCTTCTCTTTCGGTTGATGTTGAGGTTCCTCATTAACATGACTACCATCAACTTCTTGTTCTTCTCTTTGTATCTCTGGAAGTGGTTCACGAATTTCTAATGTTGCTGCTCGCCCTTCAGCTCCAATTTCTTTTTACCTCCTCCTTGAGGATCGGGTGTTTTAGAAGTAGAAGGTGTAACCTCCATCCTCCTCCTCTTTTTAACTTCGTTATTCCTAAAACAAATTTAAAACTTTATTAACATATTGAATTAACTAAAGTCTAGGATCGGCTACCCCGTAACACCTATTATGAGACGAACCCATTGTAACACAGTGCTATGTTCGGCGTATAATGAAAAGTAACATCAAGCCGAACATATTAAGTCAAGGGTTCGGCTACCCCGATAAACACAAAAGAAGCCGAACTTAAACCTAGTTCTGTTGCAAACTAACAGAAGATGGTTCAGCATATATTCAATATTATACAACACGTTGAACCTATACTGAAACTCCTAACTTTGACAAGGCTCGGCGTATATTTGGTATACTATTTCATGCCGAACTGTTCATATATATTTCCAGATTCAAATTGTGAAGAACAGTTCGGCTCAAAATTCACCTAAAATATGCGCCGAACCTATCCCTGCAACCGTCTAAAACCCTAAGATTTTTGGAATTAACCCTATTGAATCGATTAAAAACATCAAATAAGAGATTGGGTTTGTAGAACTTACTTTCTTATCCTCATTTCAGGAGTTGGTGCTTCGATTTGTTGATTTTGTGGTTCGATTTCAGGTTCAATTGGTTCTTCTTCAATTGAGGGATTTGAAGACGATTTTGAACGCCTACCAGTTGCCTTTTCCTTTCTACGAACCATTGTATAGTTGAGTTTAATCGACGATCAAATTTTCGCGAATCGACGATGAAAAAAAATTTCTCGCGAGGAAGAAGAAGGGTTCGACTGCTAGAGAAGATGAAGAAGTTAAAAAGAAACTGATTTTGATTTTCTTAAAACTGATTTTAGGTTTTTATATTAAGGGCAAGGGTAGATTAGTAATTAAAACGGTTGGAGGGCATATGGGTAATTGAACTACCCAAGGGATACCCCTTATAAGGGCACCTTAGATGGGATTATTGATTTGTATGCCCTGAAAGTTTTATGTATGCCCTAAAACGGGGTTCGATTAGAAACTTATCTACCGTGTAATGCTAACTTATCCGTTCACCAAGGTCCATTATCTCGATAGGTAGTGTGGACTGGTGGGGGCCTGGGGCATTCACTTCACCTAAAGGCCCAAAGCCATATCTAAAGTAATCATTAGAAAGAAGGTCTCATTTATTATTTTTTTAAGCATACATATTATGAAGTTAAACTGCATACGGGAATGTTATGCCTAGAGAGTCTGCTATTACAATAGAATTTATAGGTGGGGAATTACATTGTCCCATAATGTTGTTGCGAGCTTCCCTTTAGCGCAATCATCTGCCGCTCGATTTTCCAGACCGTCCACTGCTTGATTTCTTTCTCTGTAGATGTGTCTAATAGTATATTGTTGAATTTGGGTAAACTTATACTTGATTTCTGCAATCTGATTAGAAATATACCATGGAGCATCGACGTCCGAGGTTAGAAATCTTGTTAAGTTCTCCGAGTCTGTTTCAAATTGAACTTGTGGCCATCCCCGTTCTGTTACTGTTCTAGAAGCGATGAGCATGGCCCAAGTTTCGGCTGCAAGTGAAGTGGTGATACCCAGTGGTTGTGTTATTGCCAAGATTGTGCCGACCTCCTCGTTTCGGCATATAATACATGCTCCCGCTATCCCCTTGCTGCTCCATTCGTGTTAATTTTTATCCAACCTAAGTGGGGTTTGAGCCATCCGACGAAGATAGTTGTTGTTGCTAGTGTTGTTTGCGTTGGGTTTGGATAAGGTTGCATCCCAGGCAGTACTAACGTTAGGTGGTTTTGAGCCCAACTGGTATATATTCCTGCTGGAGTTTGATGGCCATTTGCGTTATATTCGTCGGATTTGGATGTTGCTAGCGATAGACTGTATCGTTCCTAGGTATCCATAATGACCAAGAAGGAAGAAAAAAGCTGTGATGACCGGGGTTGGAGCTTGTGTTTTGAGGAGTAGGGAGACTGTCGTATGATGGGGCAGTGAGGTGGGTATGCTATGAGTAGGGTTTTGGTTGTTTGTGAGATGAAGTAGAAGGAGGTTTCAGGAATCAATGGCTGTTTGACAATGAAGCAGAATGTGACTGGACGTTTCAGGACTAGAACTGCATTGACGACATAAGTTGGAGTTGGTGAGTTGGATACGGTTGAGAATGTTGAGGGTTGTTAAGCCCTCATTAATTTCTTTCCACAAGAACAATTGTACTTTTGGGGGATACGGGAGTGTCTAAGGGAAGGTAGTTGGTGGGAGAGGGTTTTGATGGGTTTGTGCAGCTTAGTTGATGAGGCAGTTATATCCTGATGTCGTCGTATATTTTCCTCTTTTGTTAAAATGCCAAATGATCTTGTCTGGTTGGTTGTTCTGTGGGATGGGAATGGTGACGATTCGTTGAACTATGGGTTGAGGAAGTAGATTCAGCCTATCATGATTTCAGTTCCTTGTTGAGGGTCGATGATGTTAGCAACCAATTGTATGAGATAACATAGGGATAAGTTAATGTTTTTAATAAATTGTGGAATCCAGTTTGATTGGATAGGGGTGTTTAATCCGTCTACAATTTGATGGAAGGGATGATGTTTGAAGGTTGGTATAAGCGATGCTAGTTGTCTCCATTGTGGGCTGAGAGATGACGGTAGGGGAGGGATGTTTTCTAGAATGGGTGTTTGTTTGAGCGATTCTGCATTATATAATGTGGCTAGTATAGAAGTAGGTTTTTTGTGAATGTTCCAGATTCGTTTCATGAGAAGCGCTTTGTTGTGTTCCTTGCTGCTTCTAATTCCTAATCCCCCCTGAGCTTTGGGTTTATAAAGCTTGTCCCTTCCTAGTGGGTAGATCTTCTTGATGGAAGAGTCATGGCCCTAGAAGAAATTTGTTGTGATACAATCAATTTTTTTTTTTGTTAATGTGTGTAGGAAGGGTTTTTGTTTGCATGGCTGTAGGGGTAAGTGACGATTTTATGAGTGCGAATCTGCCAGCTTACTTTAAGCATTTAGCCATCCAACCTTTTTCCTTACGAGTTAGGCGCTGAAGGATTGAGGCAAAGATATGGCTGGAAGATCTTCCATATTTAAACTGCACTCCTAAGTAGGTGGGGGTGTGCGTGGGTGGGTGGGGGTGAGTGGGTGGGTGTGCATGTGCGTGTGTGTGCGTGTGTGTGTGTGTGGGGGGGGGGGGGGGGTTGTGTGGGTGTGTAGTATTGCCTTCCAGAGTTGTTTATATGTTATCAATAAGTCATCCGCGTACATGAGATGTAGTATTGACGGGGGCTTCTGAGAAATGCGGAGCCCTTTGATCTTTTTCTGGTTTTCAAAAACTCTCAAATTTGTGGATAGTATTTCCGCGCAAATAATAAATATATAGGATGAGAGAGGATCTCCTTTCCTTATTCCCCTAGTTGGGGTGATGTACCCATGTGAAGTGTTGTTGATATTGATTGCGTAGGTTATTGTTGATATGCATAGCATAATATAATCCACGAAGGTAGATGGGAATCCTAATATGGTAAAAGCTTGTTTGATGAAACCCCAGTCCAAGGAGTCATTGGATTTTTGAATATCTGGCTTAAGAGCTATTTTGGGATCTTTAGTGCGGTTTAAGGTTATGATGTAGTGAAAAAGTTCGGCAGCGATAACAATGTTTTCGTGAATGGATCTTTGTGGCACAAAGGCACTCTGATATGAGATTATTAAAAATGGGAGTACAGGTCTTATGTGATTGACCAATATCTTTGAAATGATTTTATAAATGACATTACATAGCCCGATAGGCCTAGATTGGAATGGTTTTTAGAGGTGATCAATTTTTGGGATTAACGTGAGGTTAGTATGGTTCATGAGAGCGTGAATACTAAGGGAAGTAAAGAAACTTAGAACCATATCAATTAGCTCTGATTGGGTCGGTTCCAAGAAAACTTTGAAAAGCTTACTAGTATATCCATCCGGTCCCGGGGCATGTTCCGATCCTATTGAGAAGAGCGCCTCCTTGATTTCCTTAGGGGTCACTTTGGTTGTTAGGATATTACATTGTTCAGGGGTTAGCCTTGGTGATATTACTTCAAATAGGCTTTCGTTAATTACTGATCTGTGAAGTGCTCAATCATGAGGTTGATAATTTCTTCCTTATCTGTAATCCAGGTGTTTTCATGATCACGGAGTTGTTGTATGTTGTTGCAGCTTCTATGAATTGTAGCCTTGGTATGAAAGAACGTTGTGTTGCGGTCTCCCGATTGAAGCCATTGGATTATGGATCTCTGATGTCAGTAAGTTGTGTGGCATTCAAGTAGATTTAAGTGTTAAATTCGGAGTTGATTTTTTTGTTGAATCTAATTTTCCAATTCAATACCAGTTTGCGTCGCACATTGATGTTGGGATTCTTTAATTTTTGCGGTCGATTTTTTATCAATGTAGGAAGGTGGCCGAAGTTAATCTTGTTCCATTATGTGAGGGCTTCGCCTGGTTGATATGAGTTTAAGTTGGAGATTTAATGGTGGATACAGTAACAACATCGTATCTCTACATCTCTCTTGATAATTATGGCGGCGATTTTTTAATAGAAGCACCATCATGAACAACCACAAATATTTTAGCATAATGAGTTTTCCTCTTAGAAAATTAAAATCCCACGTTTTTTAGCAAGTTAAGTTCTTTGATCTGATCTTCTTCGGTAGAAGCAAACTAGATGGATTTCTAGAGAAATTCACATCAAGTTTTGGATGTTTATCTTTGGATTACCAACTTCCTCATTTTTGATTACTGCCAATGGTTATGAATCGGGAAGTTCATTTCATCCGATATAATATGCAGATGTAATTATTTTTGCCTGTAATCAGAAAGAAGATTCCTTATTATTATTTTAGTTTTGGTTACTTGCTGACAATTAATACATATTCAATTCTAGTAGATACGTCTATATTAATTGTAATCGAGTATGAGACTCGATCTTGTAGAATTCTTATCTTGAAAGATAGATACCAAGTTTTATACTTGGCAGAATTCCGATTTGATTATTTGGATACGACTATAGATCTTCCAAGTACTCTTCTTAATATCAGGTTCTCAGACTCTATATATATACATATTATCAAGGATCATTAAGTTGGTCTACTTGCGATTGTATTAAGTTTTTCCCAAACAGGTTGCTGAATAAAAAAATTGGTGGTGTACTTGGTACCCTCTATTTTTCACAAATATATAGAACTTCATACGCAACCTTTTTGGAGGATTTCCAAAAATAGTGCGAGACTAGAAGGAGGAAGATTGATAAACCATATGGAACTTCGGTACCAATAGAATTCTTAAAAATAAGGATTCTGTCCACAAATTAGAAGGGTGAAATATCTATTTTATTCTTACTTAAGAGGGAAAATATCTTCAATACCATTACTTGAAAAGCACCGAAGAAGGAAGATACGTTAATTGAGAAAAGTGTGTGTCTCAAGAAGATGAAACCTTTGAAAATTCATGCCAAAAGTTTGAAGTTTAACATATCAATTTATATGATTAGATTTTCGAAGAGCATACATGGAATCTTAGCTAGTCAAGTAAAAATTCCCATGGATCATGTTCTCGCCTCTTTCTTAGGTGTCAGATAGGTATGGAAAATTTTATACTAAGAGCATAAGTTTAATTGATATTCACATGAAGTCATTATTATTTTTGGAATTTTTATCGTGATATTGTAGTATCAAGTCATAGACTTACTAACGATGCATTGAGAATAAATTTTGACATTCAAATCACGTAACTGGGTAAAAATCAGATTAAATGTAAGAACATATCCTGGGATAGATTTAATGGAACGGGGTTCAACAAGAACTATCGTTATTCTCTTTTTTGTTTAATGGCTACAATTGACATGGAATATCAGAACTAGAGTCCCAATACTATAATAAAAAATTATCAAAAAGGTGAAAATTCAAGTAATAATATTCAAGACACAAACTAAGTATAGTTTGACCAAAAACTCTTATTGCGGCACAGTTCTTGTCATGAGGCAAGAATGCACTTTTTTTAACACAACTAAGATGTGTTGATGTGAGCATCAATGATCTCACCACTAGGTTCCTCCACATATTTGTTAACATCCATTTTCATTGATCGCTTAAATCTAGATCTCTTCTTTCTTTTAGGTTTATCCTTTTCCTTAGAATCATTCAAACTTTTAGGATAATAAGGAATATCCTTACATACCTTGGATGGGTTTGACTTTTCAAAGAATTGAAGCACATTCTTCAAGCGACTAGCCCTCCGCTGCAGTTTGTTGACATACCTTACCTTTTGTTTCTACTTGAAACACTGTTTGAGTTCGTGACTTTCAAAGGTACAATAAGGACATGTTAGGTTGGAGAGGGATTCAGGAGCATCACAAGTTTCTGCATACAAACAAAATTAAGACAGTCTTGGAATAATAGCATAATTTTCATTAGTGGGTGAAAAATCCATTATATCCTCTAACGAGTTTGATGAAGGATCATCAAAGAAGTTTTCAAGATTAACGAGATTATTGCTACATTAATTAAATTTGACCACTTCAACCAAGATATATACTCTTGAAACATCTTCCTCTTATGACTCATAACGATCAGATGTTTTATCAGGTGTAGCATCAAGACTCTTATTGCCAGTGTATTTCCTGCGATTTGGGCATTCATTAGCAAAGTAACCAAACCTTGTACACTTGAGGCATTAAGGCATATCCTCATCATCAATATCATTATCCCTCATTTTAGGAGAAACACGATTATGTGGCTTGTCTAATAAAGAGGGGCGTTCTCTAAAGAAACATTATTTCTCTTCTTGATATGATCTCTGTTCTTTCTTGTGATAAGAGATATTAAATTGTAAAGATATTCATCTGATAATTCATCAATAAGACTTTTCTCAGAGGTGCCTACACTTTCATTTTTATCAAGTAATCGAAAGGTAATATCTTTTCCAGCTTTAGTTTGTTGTTCATGGTCAAAATTTTTTAATTTTACGACGAGGCTGCTCCTAGAAAGTGTATAATAAGATTATTTTCTTTAGTAATAATGTGTTTCTTAGACTCGTATCGATATAGAAAAGATCTCATAATTTTCTTCACAATATCTCTTTTAGGATTAGTCCTTCCAAGCGCATTACTATTTCAGACAACTTGTGATTAAATTCCTCAAACAAATCTTTGCCAGCCATACGAAGGTTTTCCCAGTCAGAAGTTAGGTTTTGAAACCTTGCTTTGTTTTCTATAGTATTCACTTCAAATACGATTTCTAAGATATCCTTACTTCGACGTAGTGCACGTAGACACATGATGTTTAAGGTCTTGGCTTATGGCACAAACGCTAGCATTTATTCCATCAGAGTTATGTTTAGCATCATTGATTTCGTCAGCGCTATATTTAAATATATATGCCTTTCACTACAATTTCTCCGCCTCATGTAACCATTGGAGCATCGTACCCCTTTATGACAAGACCCAAGTTGTGAAATCACGAGCATGTAAGAATGAACGCATAAATATTTTCCACCATAAATAATTTCTGCTATCGAAGACTGGTCACTGGTGGTACATTAATAGAGATTGCACTCTTGTCCATAGATTAAGATCGTCACAAACATACACTTATTAGGTCTAAAGATGTTTGCATGCTCTGATACCAATTGAAAAGGAGGGGGACAATTACACTACCAACTTTTTCATTCGAAAACCTGTATGGACAAAACCTAATATAATTGCAAGTAGACCGACTAAGTGATCCCTTACAATATGTATATAGAGTTTATATATCTATCTCTTCTCAATCAGAAAGTCTAGAAATAAGAGTATGTGAACCTGATTGTTAAGAAAAATACTTGGACGATCTCAAAAATCAATATCCAAGATCAATCTAGTCGTACCCAAATAATTGAATTGGAGTTCTGCCAAGTATGGAACTTGTTATATATCTTTAAAGATACGAATTCTACAAGAACGAGCCTCGTAATAGATAACAATTAATATGGACGTATCCACTAAGATTGAATACGTACTACTTGTATAAATCCCATTATAAAGATAAACAATATAATGCGGACAGGAAAAGCACAAAACACCAGATGTTTTGTTAACGAGGAAACCTCAATAGCAGAAAACCCCGGGGCCTCGTCCAGATTTGAACACTGAACTGTATTAATCCGCTACAAGCACTAGCATACCATCAGACTTCAGACTGGAATGTAGTTGAGACCAAATTAACCCTTCAAGAAATTCAGCTGCAGTCGTTCTCCTTACGTCTCTTGAACCTCGCAAGGCTCTACGAAATTGATTTCTTTAGCTGACGTCATTTACAACGTAAGAGTTGATTCATTCTAACTGAAGACTTTTGATACCAATATGCCTCTAACATATAAGCCTATTTGATTACCCTTTGGATCGAATAGATCAAGGCTTGGAAATATGTTTTCAATAGACAAAGCTAGCAAACCTCACAAATACGGAACACTTACATTCAGTTAGTTGAGAAGCATGGATTCTTAACCACCTCTCAAGAACAACCTTAAAACTAATTACTTAAGAATAGGTTTTTGTATATCTATCTTGAAGAATCAGAAAGTCTGAGACGAAGAGAACTTTGTGATTTCTATCTATCTCGTTCCCGAAAGAGATTACTAAAACCTCAATAACATAATGAACAAGATCTGGATATACGAAACATCAAGGTAAAGATAGTCGGACCTGGCTTCACGAATCCCTAAGTGAAGTCTTCAGTCATAGACCTAATTATGTTTCATAGAGGAACCTAGGTCAGTAGAGGACGACTTTAACAAACAACTAGGACACAGAAGTGTCAGGAATTTAATTTCCCCGTTGACTGAGTCTTTCTATTTATGAATTTGCAAGACCATGGTTGGTTATAATTCAAGCTAAGATAATTTGAGATCAAGAAAACATTTTCTTTGTTTAGATGAAACTCTTGTAAGGAGTCCACGTAAGCATGTGAGAAATATGTCTTGAAATCACATAGAAGAATATACACTATGGTCCGGGTGTCTGAACCGTGTATAATGATAGTTCTTGGCAAATATGCCTTTTGAACTTATAAGCAATATCGTGTTCATTTAAACACTTAAGGTTTGAATCATGATGCACTTAGAGGTGTTTATGAGAGTTGTAGCAATGCTAAACATATTTATAAAAATAGTTTATAAGCATCTGCAAATTCGTACTGGGTAGGTATGCAAAATGGTACGCATACCGATGACCAATTCGTGAATTCAGAGACCAACAATACGCGTACTAGGTATGTGTACCGCTTGGTTGTTCATAAACTCAAATTAATACAATACGCGTACTAGGTACGTGTACTATTTTCCGTTCTCGAATTCAAAACTCTTTAGGTATGCGTACTAGGTATGCGTACCTACTTATTCTGGAACCTCAAATATCTATGGTATGCGTATAGGTGTACCTTCCTTGAGTCCATATTTCAGTAAGTTCTTGGAACCTTCTTTTGATGTTTTGGAACATCCCCAAATGCCATGGATATAAAATATCATTGTTTGGGAAATTTCTAAATGATCCATATGACACAAACCTAGTTCTTGGACAATAAATTGTTTTGAACTAAGATTGCTAAGGACCTGTGAACATCCATTGCTTGTTACATATTTCGAGACGTTTAACAAGACAAGCTTGACGTGAAATTTCTTATCCGTAACATTAGCTCTACTAGAAGTCATACGTCATAGTCTCATATAGATATAATAGTAATTCATGTGAGTAAATAGAATGGTCCAGTCTTCACATACCTCTTGTTGATGAAGCCAAATGTCTTCGTTTGATCTTCAGTTTTCAGTCTTCGAGGGTTATTCCGTGATGTCTGATACTCAACTACCAGCCTCTAAACCTAGTCCGAGACTTGACTTTAGTAGACTAGAAATCAAGATATAATTTTGTACAACTAACATCAACAACAAGCTTGAGATAACAAAACTTGCAAATTCGACTGAACAATGCCCTAACATTGAGAAAACTATTTGAAGTTTTGTCTTCAGTTCAATTCAGAATTTTCATATTTATACGAAAGGAAACACACTAGCCGATTTATTAGCGAAGCGAGATGCTTCTGTAGGGTCACATTGGTGGGATCAACCACCTTTGTTCATTTATTCGCTATCAAAAATGACGGATACCAACTGATTTTCTATAAATTCAGATAGTCTTGTAATGTCATATTTCTTTCGATCTATTTCTTTGGTCTCTCATTATTATTTTTGGACGGAGTTGATCCTATATTTTACTTATTTCTTTGTAAACAAAATCTCTTTGCAAGTTTTAAAAAAAGAAAAGAAAATAGATAAAAGCCAATAGGTTAAACTCTATGGGTGCGGCATGGAGTTACAAGTTACAACCGAACTGTATCTTATGATTAATTGATTATTCTCCTAAAATGGCTAAAGAAAAGGATTACTTGGTTACAAGTTCATCAAGTCCCGAAGTCTCAACCAATGTAGTCAATTTCGGACATCTCGGCCGGAATTCCGGCGGAATTTCCGTTTTCGGACCAACATAAAACGAAACACAACATTCCGCCGAGACGGAAAGTACCCGGAAAAGAACCGGAATTCCGGCCGAGATGAGGCGGAAATGAACCGGAATTCCGGCCGAGATGGTAATGCAATATTCAATGATGGCAATCCAACCAGGAGGAGGCAATCAGATGCCGATGATGGCAATTCAACCAGGGGGAGGCAATCCGATGGTGTTTGGAAGCCATCAAGGGCCAGTTACATATTTCATGCTTCAGGCATTCGTCCAGCCAATGCCGTCGTCGTACATACCAAATCTGATGCCTCGTGGTGGACACTCAGATGCATGAAGCAACCCTTTTGAAGAGTCAATTCCATTATCAGGATTCTTAGTTAAGTGCAGGCACTAGATTCTAAAATATTGTTACATTCTCTAACCCCAGAATTATGTTAGGACTTAGGAATAGGGGTTAAGCATTCTTTTTCTTTTTTTGTTGGGTCTAAGGAATCATAAAATTCTATAAAAGATTTTTGGAATAGCAGCTGATTTTATTTTCATTGCTTTCCCAGGAACTTTGTTCTTCGCGTAAAAGAGAATATTGGTAAGAACTTATTTCCGGTGCATCAGTCATATTACAATTTATTATATAGTCATTATCTATACTTGTAAATAAAAACATATGTAGAAATTATATATAAAAGATGGAACCGAGATTACACCGAGATTTGGAAACGGAATCTCCCCGAGACAACGTTGTACCAGTGTCTCGCTCGGGACCGAGACAAACCGGAATCCGAGATCGACTACATTGGTCTCAACCAAACCTGGCACATTGGAATCGAATTACAGTCTCTCTGTCTATTTTTTACACATTGAAGGAAGAAAGACAAGATCCGATCACACAGAGTCCGGAAGTGCCCAACCCTACGAATTACTAAACAAAAGGAAAGAAATAACCCACTTAAAACTTAGATCCAAACGAGGACAATAATACCACTTCTTAATTCATTTTCTTCAAATCAAATTAGATCTCCAGATTCTTAATAATTTTGTTTACTTTAATCAAAACAAACAGAATCAAATACCCAGAAAACGTCAAAAATGAAACCTAAACAATTCAGTTTCATTAAATCAGTCTCACTCACCTAAGAGTCACACTCACAAACCCTCTCGTTGAGACATCAAAACAATCGAAAACCCAATCAAAAACATCCAGAGAAAGATCCAAAAATGTCATCAAAATCAGTTTTTGTATCAAACCCATTACTCAATCTCTCTTCTCCTTCAAAAAAATATGATCTTTGTAACTTCAAGACCCCCATTGTAGCTATAGCAACTGGTAAAAGACCACCATCAGTATCAACAGCAGCAGTTCCTGAAACAAATACAAAAACAAAAATGAATCTTGGGTTTAAAAGTCTGTTAGATACATTTTGTATAGATGTACAAAAAGCAGAAGGGAGACCATTAAATGTTCCATTGATTGCTCCATTTACAATTGCAACATCAAAACTTGTAAAGGTTGAGAATGTTGCAATAAGGGTTGAATTGAATAATGGATGTGTTGGTTGGGGTGAAGCACCTATTCTTCCTTTTGTTACAGCTGAAGCTCAATCAACTGTACTTGCTAAAGCTGCTGAAGTTTGTGAGTTTCTTAGATTGAGTAAGCCAATGAGACTAAATTTCCTTCTTAATGAAATTCAACAACTTCTCCCTGGACATCAATTTGCTTCTGTGAGTATGCATACTTTCCAGCTTTGATTGTGTTTGCATGTTTAATTTGAAGTTTGGGTTGTGAGTGATTTGAGATCCTGAAAAGTTTGAGCCTTCAGAGAAGAGAATTTGCCTAATTGTCGTGCCCCAAGTGGGTTAGGGTCTAAATTTATATCTTGATTTGGTTAAACAATGTGGTTCTTGATTTCAGCTAGAGACCTTAGCATTACCTATTGGAATGTTCAGTTCTCCTTTTAATTATGGTTAGTCTCTTTTGTACTAAAAACTATGGTAGAGACTGAATTTTGGTGCGTCCTATGCAATATAAATGATGTTCAGATTGAAAATTTTGGTTATGTTTGAGGGTCGCTGATTCTCTTAATCTATCAAGGATATTGTTCTGAAGGTTCATTTTCTTAATGCAATTGTTAAATTGTAGTGGCAAAAAGATTGCTGTGGTCTTCGATATTAGATGGCTTAACTTAAATGCATGTGCAAAAAGTTCCGGGTATCTGGTGTAAATTGTTAAATTCCATAAAAGGTCTGGCTTGGATCTGCCTCCATCCGCCATATTAATAAGTGAAACTAGTCTTTCATAAGTTGGATTGCTGAAGAGTAGAAAGAAATAGAGGGATGGTGATTTCTTATGCAGCCACTAAAACTTGCATGGTTTTAATGAAATAACTGAGGGGAACAGTGGTTTTGCTTATTTTGTAGTATTCTTATGCGTAAAATAATTTTGTAGTTCTCATGTAGCCGTATGCTTGTGTGAAGGTTAGGGCAGGACTTGAGATGGCATTGATTGATGCAGTTGCAACAAGCATTGGTGTACCACTATGGAGATTGTTTGGTGGTGCATCGAACACCATTACAACTGATATAACAGTTTAGTTCCTTCCTTGCATACTAATGCTGCTATATCATTAAAACAAGTCTTCCTAGAAAACAGTTCGCTGTTCTCTCTTTTCATCAACTTTTATGGTCATTATTTAACAAATGTTGTATGTGCAGATTCCAATTTGTTCTCCAGATGAAGCTGCCAAATTGGCTTCAAAGTACCGTAAACAAGGATTCAGCACCTTGAAGCTTAAGGTTGGAAAGAATCTGAATGCAGACATAGAAGTTCTCAAAGCCATAAGGGTTGCTCACCCTGAGTGCTCATTTATATTGGACGCCAATGAGGGATATACATCCTCTGAAGCCATCAAAGTGCTTGATAAGTTACATGGTAATGAAGTCAAACTATGGTGCAAACATTTTTCCTCATCTGCTGTGAACAATTCTCATAGCTATCATGATATTCTCCACAAATTTTGTTCTTCTTGCACCTCTCTCTGAATTTGGATATATATATTTGTCGACACTGTTGAACGTTTCTATACTGTTGCATTGTTGCAGAAATGGGTGTAACCCCGATTCTCTTTGAGCAACCAGTTCACAGGGATGACTGGGAGGGTCTAGGTCACGTGACTCAGGTTGCCAAGCAAAAGTATGGGATATCTGTTGCTGCAGATGAAAGCTGCCGAAGCTTGGTTGATGTTGAGAAAATCATCGAAGGAAACCTAGCTGATGTTATAAACATCAAACTTGCAAAAATTGGGGTTTTGGGGGCTCTTGAAATTATTGAGCTTGCAAGGAAATCAGGCCTGGACCTCATGATTGGTGGCATGGTTGAGACTAGACTTGCCATGGGTTTTTCTGGTCATCTGGCCGCTGGTCTAGGGTGTTTCAAGTAACGTCTCCTTCTTTGTTCTTTTTTTTTAATCCACTGATCCCTTATAGCCAGGCATCAAAATTCTGAAATATTCTCATTTTGGCAACTTTGCAGATTCATTGATCTTGATACGCCTCTTCTACTTTCCGAGGATCCAGTTGCTGAGGGTTATGAAGGTATGTTTCTTTCTCATGCAACCACTCTGTACCCTGATATTAACATCTTTCATCCATAGTGTAATTGTAGATACAAGGAATTGAAAACTGTTATGCTGAACATTATCACTTTGTTGCAGTTTCTGGTGCTGTTTATAAGTTCACTAATGCCAGAGGTCACGGCGGCTTCCTTCACTGGGACAGTATTGCATGGTAAGTTTTACCCAACATCTCGCTTTCCAACTTGTTTGCTCTGCAGATTCATGTTTGATTGCCAAAATCACATGCATAGTACATAAGATTACAAACGGTCCTTTGTTTCCATATATTTATGCCAAGTCTATGTTCTACTTTTCTTTTTTTTCTTCAGATCACAGTCATAACAGAGACGACAGTTGCAGTATACTAAGATACAGAAAACGTTGTCTCTGTGAGGTTGTTGAATTCAATTTGAAGTACGGGTTTGTCTATTTATTTATATGTATGTAATGATATGCACAAACATGATAACAAATCTCCAGTTTATAATGCAATGGATTAGAGTTCAGATGGGTACTATGTTTTGTTTAGATGAATGTGGCATTTATATTCTAGAATCAACAGCTAGAATAGGGTGCTGCACCCGCAAGCATTTTGCGATTCTAGTTGTTGTTGCTAACATCATTTGAAAAGAAGTTGTGTTAGACCTATGAGTTCACCATTGGGTACTTACAAAACATTTTACTCGTGGGAACAATTGTTGGACCTGATAACCTCCATGAATGAAATTGCTGCAACGACTTTTAATGTCCAGGGGTCTATGGTCCAAATGAAATATCTGCGAACCATCTGAAATTTATCAAATAAAAGTACCCCTCTCTATGATGCTACATCTCAAAGATGAGACAAGCTTTCAAATGAAAGTCCCTTTCTATTCGTGAGAATTTAATCCGTGCAAGAAAGATATTTGCATTGCATTAATGCGATGAAACATTAAGCAGGAAAATTACACGCATCTCCAACTCATAGAGAGTGGAGTGAAGAATCCCTCATCCAATGCAAGTGGGAATTCGTACCGAGGGCTAACACAAGACATGGGCCAGCACGGAGAATATATTTCTAAATGTATGATTCAAGGCATTCCATATGAGGCGCATACACATCAAAAGATCACTTTCCTTTTTTCACTGTTTGTTATCTACATTTGGGGCTAGTAGGTGCAACCAACTAATTTTAGTGCGTTTGGTGCGAGCATTAACATGATTAGCTAGTGCCTAGTGCATTAATGACACAATTAGAGGATAGGACTTAAAGTATGATAATTTTGTTAGGTCTTAATTATTTAACCGGCGAGCATATTTGCGTGTGGCACTCCCATAACGCGTCTGTAGCAGGAACGAAATTTACCGAGTAATACATAGAGACCAATAAAGATGTACTCTATTTTCAGAACTTTTATCGAATTACATTAAATATGTGAGATCTACAACCGTACTATTTTTGGCTGAGTGACTGCTGTCTGTTTAAGTGATGCTTGTTATGCACAATCATCCGATCTTAATACGTAGTAATATACACATTACGCCGTACCGATCACTATATCTAATGGGAAACCAGATTGTAGAAACATGATTTCAATGAATGTGTCACCGACTGCACTTGGAAAAGGTAACCGGCACTAAGGAGACTGATAATTGCGTAGAAATGATAACTAGCACTATCCAGTACTAGGTGTCGACAGCCAGAAGTGCTGTAATTTGATGCATAATTAAGCACTCGGTTACAGTAAAAATTGAAATGAATGAAAAGGAAAATCTTGGATTTTAAAACGCCCACCAACGCTGGACTCTGATACCATTCGATCGATATTATCTTATAATTTTGACATGAATATTTTCGTAGAATCTAATCAGGTTTCATTTGTCGTCAATCAGAAAAATAAAACAATATTTTTTGGCAAAACTGTAAGATCGCATGCAGACCAGTCGTGCCAACCGATCCTACCCCAAAGTTATAAGTCAATCTGTGTTTTTCGGAATACAATACAATGCATAGATGGAATGGATATGAGACCCTTGGAAATACTTTTTCCACAAGATTGTTTTTTGGAATACTACCCACATATACTCAAAGAAGACTATTATTGGGACATCACACTTTAGTAGAGGGGCTTCACTTGAGTTTTTAGTGTCCAAAAAGGTGGTTATGGGTTATCCTAACACCAAAACAAAATGTCTAGATTACCCTTGAATTAAAATAAAAACTTAAAAACCTAATCTTTTCTATTTTAATTCAACAAAAAAACTGCTCCTCTTCATCTTTCTTCTCTTCCTCTGCTCCAAGCATCTCAAGAATCACAATTTCAAACTCCACAACAACAACACATGGTGTATGTTAGGTAATAATCGTTCAAACCCATCTTTGTTTATTCTTTTTTGTGCTTAAAATAGGCTAGATTGAATGAAATCGGAGTAAAATTAGGTTTCAGTTATTCATCTGCTCGTGTTACGTCTGGGTTCGGGTCTAGGTTTTTAAACGTAAAATTTGAAATTGAATAACTTACGTCTAGGTTGAATTCAATCCAACCGTAAAATATGATTTGCATGTAGTGTTACGTCTAGGTTTTGTTTGAATTAAACCGTCCAATGTTGTATTACGTCTAGGTTAGTTTACTAAATTTTCCTTTTGTAAACCTAGATGTAATTTCAATTTACGGTTTGTATTTCTATAGGATCAACCTGGACGTAATTCTTCCTGTATGTTTTATAGAAGAAGTTTCAAATTGGATTACGTCTAGGTTCGTGGTGCAACTTTACCAGACGTAATCTTCTGCGTCTACGTTCGCTAAGTAACTTTTCCAGACGTAACCTCCTACGTCCAGGTTCGCAAAATAAATTTTCCAGACGTAATATACTACGTCTAGGTTTGTGAATTTTTTTCCAGACGTATTCTCCCACGTCTGGGTTTTTGAAGTGTTTTTTTTCAGACGCTAACCTAACCTAGACATAAAACAAGCAATAAATACCCATGCAAAACCTATTTACGACTGGGTTTGGATGACAAATCTAACCTAGACGTAATTCAGGTTTTGTCCTATTAGAAACCAGTTACGGTTTGGAGTTCTTCCAAACCCAGACGTAAAATTGAATTACGGTTGGCAACGAAGCTCAACCCAACCGTAATTTTCCATGAAAGTCTAAAAATCTCAAACTTTTTACGTACTTAAGCTAGTTTTGAGTGAAATTGAACCCATGGGAGATAGTTTAGAGGTGTACCTATTGATTTTCAACCATTGGTTCTTCACTTTGTTGATTTATTTCTTCAATTGGTTGAGATTCATCATCACTTTGTGTTAAACCCTCTCTACCATCTAACAAAATTCGTCTTCTTAATTTAATTATTATCTAATTAAATTAAAATTAACTACATAAGAGTTGTTTGGTCATTACAAAATTATTTGAGATAAGAGGTTTTTCATATTACTTGTGGGTGACCCATTTTTATCTTATTAGGTGATGCCCTTCTAATGGAATGTGACGCTTCAATAATAGCCTCCACCTACTTCAAATTTGCACACTCTAATTCGTAACGATCAATGAGAGAAATGTCAGTGTACGATGAGTCGATCGCACTAGTAATGCACATTGACATGAGTGGGTTCAACGAGTGCACCTTTGCTTTAATTTGCAACTTTTGTTTGTGATCAAAATAGTAGCCTTTTTGGTCCGGCAATGTCAATTGGGACTTCCCTCTTCCACTAAATTAATTATTAATTTATATCGCGCTTCTTTTGACTAGTGCCACTTCTACGCCTATAAATTGCGAACACTCCCGAACTAATTTCGTCACTTCCATCTACAACTTTCCTCTCTCTATCTCTCTCTGTTGTACCTGTCTCTCTATCTCGCTCACTGTTTTGTAGAAGATGAAGGCAACATACACTTCCCTTCTGGTCGTAGCCATGCTTACCCTTCTTTTGAGCAATCAAATCCAGGTTTCAGTGGCCGTAACTTGTAGCGCTGTTCAACTAGCACCATGTCTAGGGGCGATGATGTCGTCCGGTACTCAACCATCGAAAGCTTGTTGCGATAAGTTAAGAGAGCAAAAACCATGTCTTTGTGGGTATATGAGGGATCCTAACCTCAGACAATATGTTAATACTCAAAACGCTAAGAAAGTGGCTAATACATGCAACGCACCTCTTCCTAATTGCTAAGAAAACCAGATAGGGTCTACAGTTGTGTGAACATGATGTTCATGCTATTTCAAATGTCAGTCTCTTATATATATATGTGTGTGTTTCTGTATTCCCGATTACTACCATGGATGATCATCGTATAAAGTTGAGTGTTGCAATTAGTTGGGCGAATAGCGGGTGCTATATAATCTTGTGTGTTACTTATTAATGAATTATGTCAACTTTGTTTATTACTATGATAAATAAAATGTATTATGCTGTTAATTTGGAGATTGTTGAGATGTTGAAATGGTTTGTAGCTGCTCTAAACAAAGTGACGAGGCAAACTCAGTGTTAGACTTTTGCTTGATAAATGCTAATACCTAAAATTTCTCGTTTGTTTGAAGAAAAAAATTTATCTTTCCAGTACAATAATTGATATGGATAGAAAAATCTGAAGTCCAAAACCAAACCCTCAAAAGAACGTATTCTTATGTCAAGTTAGAGGGGATTCACGTTGAGCTTCACTAGTACCGGTAATATCCAGTACAATTTTGCGGTCAGTTAATGCATAGTGTATTGGTATGTTTAGTCATCCGTATTGCTTGCAAGGTACACCTAATATTTTTTTCTTGTAGCCATCGGCTAGTTGTGTAAGACTCTTTTGCTGACCTAACCGTTGATAAATCTATGATTAAACTTGTATTGATCTTGAATTATGAAACTAAAATCGAAAGAAATGTCTTCTCTGAATTCCACGAAGAATTTAAGAGAGAAAGTAAATTCTAAAATGAAAAATGAAAAACGAAAAACACACGTCTCTCCATACACACATTAGAAATATTTGTATGTCAGAAAAATAAAAATAAAAATAATGACTCACACACCAGTGAATCACATAAGTACAACATAAACAGAAACAACTAACTGAAATGTCAAATACATTTTGCTACTACCTCAAGCCCATGGGTAGTAAGGACTCTGAGCTTGTGACGCAACAAATAAAACCGTGGACCATGCAATGCTTTGATGATCATGTATAAAGGGTTCAGTAGAATGAGCAGAGTCAACAAGACATAAAGACGCAGATTTAATTTGAGATGATGGTTCAATTGTATATTGCTTAAGAGAGAGGAAAAAGTGTCACCAATATCAGGAAAAGAATTGGAAAGAAATATAGGAAGCTCTCTGTATAAGAGCATGTTACGGTACTAGAAGTAGAAGTTTTTTGCTTTTCTAGAAACAGAAGCCGATCCTAGAAGAAGTCATGAGCGAAAAAAATTTCTTCACAAAAGTTTAACTTTTTGCTTCTATAACGGGCACCTAGCTCAGCTGGTCATCCCCAAAGTTTGGAGGTCCCAGGTTCGAGTCCCCAATGGCGTAATATTGCAGGAATTAACATGGAAGGTAGAGTTAGCTTGCCCCCTTGTGACACAATCTCATCCCCCATCCGCTTCGGCTCCCTTAGTTAGGTTATCCATGAGGCTCGCTGGTAGGCTAGTGATGCAGGGCATACTACAATTCCAGAAGATTCCGCTTAGAGGTTTGGCTTCCATGGTTTCCTAGTTTCAGTCTTTCTTATTTTTAGGATTCTTTTAGATTTCCTTTTAGTTTTCTGTTTCCTAGTTTAGTTATTCTTCAAGCCTATATAAAGGCTAGATTAAGTCTTGTAAGAGCTATCTATTACTCAATCAAATTATTAAACACAAAACTTATCTTTCTCTTCTTGCTTGAATTCTCTTCTCTTCTTGCTTATGGCAATCTAGTATTGCTTTCTTTTACCTTGTTCCACATTAGTTGGTATCACCCGCTTAGTTTTAGGGTTTTCATCCTATCACTTGATCCTTTACTTTGCTTCCACAACACCTTTTCATTCCTTTTAAGTACACACAAAAAAAAAAAAATATGACTGCTCAACCATTTACTCTAGCAGCAATCGAAGCTCTCATCAAATCTCATACCGAGATTTTGGCAAAAAACATTACTGAAACTCTTGAGAAGTCCATGGAGGAAAAATTAGGGTTAAGAGATAACAAGCTTGAAGCAATGCAGAATCAGCTTTTCAAGGTTGCAAAACACATAAATATAGATTTGGATATGCCTGAGCTTGTAGACTTAGAAGAAAAAACTAAAAACGATACACTTCAGTTTTTACAGAATGATGAAGTACCTAAAGATGTATTGCGTACTTTAAACATTAAGAAACCGTATGAAGGGTTCATAGGTCATTCAAAGAAGAAGCTAGTTTCTCCTACACTCGATAGTGATGATGAAGATGAACGTGAGAACGATCTAGAGAAGAATTGGATTGAAGAACGACGTTTAAAAACTGGTCACAACCCTTACAGTTCTTTACCCGAATATAAGCTAAAAGCTGATATTCCCAACTTCTCTGGAAATTTTCGTATTGAAGAACTAACTGATTGGTTCTTTGAGGTAGAAGATTTTTTTGAATTTATGGAAGTCCCTGAAGATTCTAAGGTCAAACTTGTGACTTACAAGCTCAAAGGAGGAGCTGCAGCCCGGTGGGATAAGATCTGTGATGATCGTAGAAACGCTAACAAACCGAAAATACGTACTTGGACACGTATGAAAACTTTGATCAGGGATAAGTTCTTACCTAGAGACTTTATGCAGCAACTTTTCATCAAATTGCAGAACATTCAGCAGGGGGCACGTACTGTTGAAGAATATGTGTCAGATTTTTATAATTTGGTGGCACGAAATCAACTCAAAGAATCTGAAGAACAGTTAGTTGCAAGATTCATTGAGGGGATGAATAGATTAATACAAAATGGTATGACTCATTCAGTTTTTACTATGGTCGAAGCGGTGCAGCAAGCTATTAAGATAGAAAATCGCCTTCTTCGTTCTTTTAGGACTTATCCATCCAGACAAGGGCGTTATCAAAATAATTCCAGGGGTACCAATTCATCTCAAAAATTTTCTCCAGATACTGTTTTGACTATTCCCAGGCCTCCTTATGATGATGTTAGCCATTCACATCGACAACCTAGACATATTGTGCCTTAAACTCCACCTCTGGCTACACCTATCTTAGCCAATCCAGTTGATCTTCAGCCGGGTCATCAGTCTCACTCTCTGCAACCAACTCCTCCTACTATAGGGAATCGGTTTCATAACAGGCAACAACAATTTCCACCGCAACAGAGAACTACTAATACTTATGCAAAATTTCGTGGAGATAAGTGCAATAAATGCCAGCAATCGGGGCACACGTCTAGTGATTGTCGGAAATTCAATGCTTTGATTGGTGAACCTCAGTTCATTAATGAAGTCACTGGTGCGCTTAATGAGTTCGAAGATGAAGACTCACCTGGTGATGACGATGAGTTTGTTGGGATGATTCGTCCATTATTTCTTACTCAACAATGCAAGTCTCAGCGACACAGTATCTTTAAATCCAGATGTTATATTGGGGGTAAAATCTGCAAGATGATAATTGATAGTGGCAGTGTGGATAATTATATTGTTGATCACGTAGTTAAGAAGCTTGAACTACCAGTAACTTCTCATCCAGAACCTTACACTGTAGGATGGGTTAATGCCTCTAGCACACAGAAGATTACTCTTCAGTGTTATGTGTTATTCTCTTTTGAGGGTTATGAAGACACAGTTCTATGTGATGTCATTAATATGACGGAAAACCATCTTCTTCTTGGCAGACCTTGGCAATACGATCTTCACGCGGTTCACAATGGATTCGAGAATACTTACACTTTTGTTCATAATGGGAAAACCAAGGTTCTTAGTCCATCCAATTCCACTTCAAACTCTTGTGCGCAGACTGATGCTGTCGTAGCCACTGTTATTCGTTCTTTGCACCCACAACATTCTTTACATTCCCATGAAGATTCTAAGCCTATGATTGAGTTGCCTGCAAAGGTGAAGCCCTTATTATTTCAATATAATGTTTTATTCCCAGATGAACTACCAACTGCATTACCTCCTTTACGGAATATTCAACACTGCATCGATTTTATTCCTGGAGCCTCTTTACCAAACCAAGCACACTATCGCTTGAGTCCTGCTGAGCATGAGATATTACAGGGACAGGTAAATGATTTGCTTACAAAGGGTTTGATACGACCTAGCAACAGTCCTTGTGCCAGTCCTGCCTTCTTGGTTAGTAAAAAAACAATGGATGGAGGATGTGTATCGATTGCAGAGCATTAAATCGCATCACCATTCCTTATAGATTTCCGATCCCGCGTATTGATGATATGATTGATTTACTGTCGGGCTCTATTATTTTTACTAAGTTGGATTTACGCAGTGGTTACCACCAAATACGCATTCGAGGTGGAGATGAGTGGAAAACACATTCAAGACACGTGAAGGTTTATATGAATGGCTGGTCATGCCATTTGGGTTATCTAATGCACCTAGTACTTTTATGCGACTTATGAATCAGGTTCTCCAACCCTTTCTCAGTAAATTTGTTATTGTCTATTTTGATGACATACTAATTTTTAGTCGCAGTGAGCCAGAACACCTCCAACATCTTTCACAAGTGTTTCAAGTTCTTGCTGACAACTCTTTATATGTTAATTTGAAGAAGTGTACCTTCATGGCTTCTTCAGTAACATTTTTGGGATATGTGATTTCTACTGATGGTATTCATGTCGATCCTTCTAAAGTTCAAGCAATTGAAGATTGGCCAGTTCCTACTTCTATTCGTGATGTTCGTAGTTTTCATGGTTTGGCTTCTTTCTATCGAAGATTTGTGAAGAACTTTAGCTCTATTTCTGCACCTTTGACTGACTGTCTCAAGAAGGAGAAGTTTGAGTGGACGGAAGCAATGGATAAAAGCTTTATTCTTCTTAAAGAAAAGCTTTGTACGACACCAATTCTTGCACTTCCGAATTTCAACAAGCCTTTTGAAATAGATTGTGATGCATCTGTTGTTGGTATTGGTGCAGTATTATCACAGGAGGGTCATCCAATTGCATATTACAGTGAGAAGAATTCAGATGCACAAAAGAAATGGTCTACATATGAATTAGAGTTATTGGATCTTGTTCAATCTCTTAAGCAGTGGCATACTTATCTTATACATAGGGAATTTGTTGTCAACACTAACAACCATGCTTTGAAGTTTTTGAATACTTCTGCTAAAGTTAACAGAATGCATGATCGATGGCTTTCCACACTCAACAAATACACTTTCTCCGTGAGACATAAAAGTGGCAAATTGAATCAAGTTGTTGATGCCTTAAGTAGAAGAAGTCATCTATTAACAACAATTCGTAATGAGAGTTATGCATTTGACTATATCAAAGACATTTATCCAGAAGATGAAGATTTTAGCAAACTATGGGATCAATGCAGTTCTCAAACTCATGGGGTTGATGATTTTCTTATACAAGAAGGTTTTCTTTTTAAAGGGAATCAATTATGTATTCCTCAAGGGTCTTTACGTTTACATCTTATGCGAGAATTACATGGAAGTGGTCTTGGTGGTCATTTTGGGAGAGATAAAACCATTGCCCTGATTGAAGAAAGATATTTCTGGCCATATTTGAAACGTGATGTACAAAAGTTCGTACAAAAATGCATGGTCTGTCAGAGAGCAAAGGGTACTATTCAAAATACCGGGTTGTATACTCCTTTACCAGTTCCTGATGCACCTTGGGTTGATATAAGTATGGATTTTATACTTGGTTTACCTCGTACTGCTAGAGGTAATGATTCTGTTATGGTCATAGTTGATCGTTACTCTAAAATGGCTCACTTCGTAGCTTGTAAGAAATCAACTGACGCTTCTAATGTTGCTTCTTTGTTCTTTAAAGAAGTAGTAAGATTGCATGGGGTTCCAAAGTCTATCACTTCTGACAGAGATAAAATTTTTTTGAGTTATTTCTGGAAAAGTTTATGGATGCGCTTAGGCACAGTTTTACAATTCAGCACAACTTCACATCCGCAAACTGATGGACAGACTGAGGTTGTTAATAGATCACTTGGGAATTTGATTAGAGCTAAGTGCCTGGATAATAGTAAGCAGTGGGATGTGTTATTGCCACACATGGAATTCGCTTTCAACACTTCTGTGAATCGTTCTACTGGGAAAACTCCATTTGAGATTGTGTACTCTAAAGTACCTAATCATACTCTTGATTTGGTAGCCTTACCCACCACACAGAGTACAAACACTGCAGCCGACTCTTTTGTAGACAAAGCAACTGAATTACATAATGAAGTAAAATCTAAACTGGAGAAGTCCAATTCTAAATATAAAGAGGATGCTGATAAACACAAGAGGTTTAAAACCTTCAAGGAAGGGGAGCTCGTGATGATACATCTAAGAAAAGAGAGATTTCCAGTGGGTACTTATAACAAAACCAAGATGAAGAAATATGGTCCTTTCAAGGTTTTAAAGAAGATCAATGATAATGCTTATGTTATTGATCTACCAAATGATTGGAATATATCCAACACATTTAATGTTCAAGAGATTTTTACGTTTCATGGTGACAATGAACTTCTGGTTTGTTTGGACAACTCGAGGACGAGCTTTACTCTAGAAGGGGGGACTGATGCAGGGCATACTACAATTCCAGAAGATTCCACTTAGAGGTTTGGCTTCCATGGTTTCCTAGTTTCAGTCTTTCTTATTTTTAGGATTCTTTTAGATTTCCTTTTAGTTTTCTGTTTCCTAATTTAGTTATTCTTCAAGCCTATATAAAGGCTAGATTAAGTCTTGTAAGAGCTATCTATTACTCAATCAAATTATTAAACACAAAAATTATCTTTCTCTTCTTGCTTGAATTCTATTCTCTTCTTGCTTATAGCAATCTAGTATTGCTTTCTTTTACCTTGTTCCACATTAGCTAGCACGACAACCTGTTCAATTAATGTAGTAGTACGTTGTTGGAGCTTAGCTTGTTAGGCTTCCAACTAGTTAATGTAATACTCTTCTAAAAATTAATCATTTTAAAATTATTATGATAAACTTATTTCTTTTTTACTTTTCGTTTTCTAAAATTCGAAAACTAACTTATTTTTTTTTTTGAGAATAAATTGATTTATATTAATAAATCGTCTAAGTAACTAGAACTTGATCATTAAAGGTTGCCCTAGGCAGGGATATGCCTCTAATGTCAACCCAAATCACCCGCACAATAAGAAATACATAGGAAATAAAATTGAAAACTTGGAAAGAATGACTTTTGTTGCCTCATGAAAAACCTTGTCAAGGAAAACCCATTGTGGTAAACCCCTGGCTAAGGAAAAGAGTGCAATGCTGAAAGTCCATAAAACTATTGTAAGACTACCTAGAAAGATAAAATTACATTTATAATTCTTCAAGTTCATTGAAAATCTTTATTCTCCGTCGGTACCCAATGAGTTGTCTTCTAATGTTGCTTGTATGTATGTTTCCACAAGCAAGTTGCGGAAGATGAGTGCCTTCACCCACGATAGAACTATCAAAGTATGGTCCTGAGCCCTTCTATCAATAACAAGATTAACATACGTGTCACGATGGCTTGTACATGATAGTTAATTCGTCCTCTTGGCGATTGTAGATGCCCTTTTAGGCTTTTCTGCAATCAAGAACTTATAAAATGAGAAATGTATCTCCAAAGAAATACAAGTAGAATGGTCACGGTTTATAAAACCGGACCTAGACAATACATAACCAACATTGATTTCAACATCATGTTGTTTCAAAGGATCGGTCATATTTTCTTGAAAGGAAGAATTATCAATGGCTACGTACTAAATACTGCGATACTCAGAAGATATGGAAGCATTAAGACAAAATATAAATGCGAATCGAAAGATTAGGAGAAAAACTTTGTACAAAAAATTGAAATGTTAAGACACTTAACTATTGATTTTGTTTTATTAACTAGATCTAAGATTCCTAAGCTAAATGACCATGTGATGGTTTAATAACCTCTAAAAATCTAGACAAATTCCTAACAATGCGGAAGTCGGAAGTATCCAAACTAAGGTATTCTTAATTTAGAGACAAAACTATTGAACTTAAATAGTAAACATTTGAAATAACATTGCTAATCTAGATAATCTTTAAGAAGTTTGAAAAGAAAAAGGCCCCTGTATAGCCCAAAGTTTAATCATGTTCGATGCTTTTTTTGCTAGTGAACTTGAAATGAATTCGTTCTTCGTCTTAGCCGAGACCACGTCCTTACTGAATAAGTTGGTTCCAAAGACTTAAGAAACAAATAGAAAAGTTTATAATAAAGCTTTTAAAAAGTATCAAAAGAGAAAGAAACAAAGAAAACAAAAATTTTAAGACAGCAAGCCTTTGGGGTCTGAAAGGTCAGCGGAGCAAAATTGTGGATCTGAGTTACTATACAACATGCATATGACAACTAATAATAGAACCAAAAGTCACTAACAATCAAGAAAATAAAGATAAAATAAAGAAGAACAAAAACCTAACCTATTGATAATCACCCTGAGAATTTATCATCACAACAAACTGAAAAAGGCACAAGATGAACGACAGAAGACAGAAATCCAAACAAACTTCACTAAAATTCATCCAAGATTCCCAAAAGGGTAACAAGGAAACAAAAGAAACATTGTCGAAGAGAGGTAACGATGCCTCAAAAAAGAAAAAGAGGCCAGGAAAGGGAAAAGGATTTGCACAATCAATTTGAATTGTCTAAACTCCTATGGATCAGATAAATTGTATGCCCTTCCACTCCTACAGAAACTTCGAAGTATAACTAAACACCCTGTATATAAAAAAAAGTATCGAATCGATACATCCCGAACAAATTAATAATTAGGCGAAATATTGACAAATTTGCAACCCACTGTGTGGTACAGGCCCAGCCCAAATTCCTAAATTAGCAAGTGCGCAACGACACTTGTAACTGTACGTGGAACTCAAAGAGCCTGAGAGGCGAGCTTTGGCTTTAACTGAAACCACTTTTCTTTCTTTTTTTCCTGAACAAGCTTTAACTGCAACCTTGAGATGCGATCCAAATACTGTTCCATTTTTGTCATTCACTTTAAAGTCGTTTGGAACTTCCCTCTTCTATCACTTCAGGGTCACCTCTTCTAAGCGGTGCTGCTCTCCTATAAATTCTGGAAACTCTCACGCCAAAATTCATCTCTCCCTTCCCTCATCCTCTCAAGCTAGCCTTATCCAGATAGAAGTGAAAAATAGAAAATGAAGGCAACTTTCAGTTCATCTCTGGTCATGGCCATGCTGTTGCTCTTTTTGAGTAATCAAGTATGGGTTTCCACAGCAGTAGTTTGTAACCCCATTGGGTTATCACCATGCCTCACGGCTATGATGTCATCCGCTGTTCCACCATCACCTGGGTGTTGCACTGCCTTAACGGAGCAGAAACCATGTCTCTGTCAGTATATAAAGGATCCCAGCCTCGCAAGCTATGTTAATAGTGACAACGCTAAGAAGGTAGCTGGCATATGTCACGTACCTTTTCCTACTAATTGCTAGGTTTTGTTACTGCGAAGGAGAGTGCAATTACGGAGCATGATCAAGTGCCGCATCATGAATTTAAAGTTCCGTATAGATGATGCCTAATGTCACTGTGTTGTTTTCTTTTGATCGGATGATCAATAATAGTACCAAAATCTCGTGTGTTATTAATAAATTATCTCTGCTTTTATTAATAAAATTTACTTGAGATATGTTTTGATCCTTCATGTATTGGAACTGCGGAAGAATCACGAGAAAAAACTACTCTAGCCACGTGATCCTCAAGACCAGAGGACTGCGGGATAGAGGAACAAGGTCCACTATCTTCACTCGAGAGTCGAGAGAATCTTGAAATTGTATATATCAAGTGGGCTGCTTATATATTACGAGCCAGAAACCTGAAAACCATGTGTAACCAAGGAGGACACGGATTTTTCCAGTTCAGATTTATGAAAATGCATCGAAATAATAAGTTTAGTAATCGAGAACAAGCTACGGCCCTTTGATCGACAGAGTTAGAAGATGCTACGCTCTATCGATGAAAAGATAAATCCACCGGTGAAACATTAACAGATACTCAAACACTACATTATAATTAGCTATAGAGCGCAGCATTGTGCTAAACTAGTACAATGCTGGCTGTTTGAACACTTACATTGTACTAAACTAATCGACTGAAACTGATTGAAATATTAATCAAGAAGTAGTATACATAATCTCAAGCATATTGAGAATTACATGCTACTCTTGATCGGTACATAATCTTATTGTCACGACATTGAAGTTCGTTCATTCCTACTCTACCAAGCAAACTAAAACTACTACTTCATCACCTGCAACCTTAGACCTCGGTCACCATACAGAAACAAGTTTGTCTTTAAAATTATGCGTCCATACAAGTGCAATTAGGAGGGTCGTCCATTGAACACCTGCACACCGAACAATCGTCACTGCACTTATCAGATGATAGCGTTGGTGCTGGTGTGTCCTTGCAGAAGCATGATGGAGGCAATGATTTTGTGCATAAACACATTTTACAGTCTGGACTGCAACTACTGGATGATGGTGATGGAGGAGGAGAACATTGTGGATAACAGAAGTCATTGATATCCATACAACGGCATGTTGGAGGGAAAGATTTGGTGCATCTACACGCCTTGCATCCTGGGTAGCACTTTTTCTTCTGATCAGTGCACTGGCATTGTGGTGGCATCGATTTCGTACACAAGCAACTATCACAACATGCTTTAGCCTTATTATCCACCGGACCTGTGTTCAGTACAAAACAATACACACTGGAATAAGAGAAGAAAACTACAAAACATATCCTAAATAAATTTTGAGAATGAACTTATATATATACTTACCATCTGTGAAGGTGGTTAGCGGTTCCTCGCCATCCAGGATTATTTGTTCTTCAGCATCGACCACACTCAAAAGAGATGTTACAGCAATTAACATGGCTAACATTGTTAGCACTGCTAACATTGACTTAGAAACCACCATTTTTTTTTTCAGCTCTATCTCTCTCAGAAGAAGGTTAGTTGTTACCTACTAACTTCACAATATACAACCTTGAAATGAAATGGTCCTATTTAAAGAAAAAAATGAGTATTGAAATGTATGTTTATTATTATTATTGTCTACTCTTTTTTCTAGATCTTAAATCTTATCTTTCACCTAACCCCAAAGCAGTAATAAACGTTTTAAATTATCAAAGAAATTCCGTTGCATGCATTGGTGTGCTTATGGATAAGACCTGAGGAGTAAAATATAGCAAGGATACACTTACTTGCTGGCTGCTGTTGCGCCACAGGTTTCAAGGTTTATGTGATTTACATGATGTATTTAACAAGGTCAAAATACATATCGATTCCTTTCTATGTAAAACTATTTGTGGAGGTAAAATCTATAAGCATTTAGGTATTCTGTGATTGCCATTTTTTTTTTTTATGATATAGCAATTCGGAATTCGAAAAACGTACGGAACGCCAAACATACGGGTATTATTCGGATTTGTAAAGATAAAATCTGGTCAACGGTTTGTGATTCGACTATAAATCGGAACGGTATACGTACGTATATAATTTGTTTTTAAGATATAAGTTTGGGACACAAAATTCGGCACATACCATACAATATTAAAACACGTTGACATGATTTTACGATTTTACAGTATATATGTGTAATATTTACACTAATACACAACAACTGAGGCGTGGAGCAGTGGTTTTGCAGGAGGATGGTGGTCAAGGAGTAAGTGGTTCTAATATAAAGCACTTTAATAAGAACATTAAATTAGTTTCAAAATCATATAAAACACTTTAATAACCAGGCGAGATTGGGTATATCTAATGAGACAAAATTTAGGTCGTTTTGAAGTAAAACATGACACCTCTTAATCATATATTTTCTAAATGGCTAAATTTTCCCTGCAATGATTAACACCGGCGAGATTGGGGTATACCTAATGAGACAAAACTTGGGTCGTTTTGAAGTAAAACAGGACACCCCTTAACCATGCATTTTCTTAATTGAAATGATTAGATTAGTTAGTTGATTTATATGAGTGGTTTGGAAATAATTGAGAGTAAGAAAGAGAATGTAGTAGTAGAGGAAGTTTTGGGGGGGAAAAGTTAGGGTTTTTGAGAAATTTGTGATATGAGTGAGATGAGTGATTCTAATCCTGATTTTGAAGTGGGGGAGTCTTCTAATTTTCCTCCTACAGATGAGTACTTGTATGATGATCTACCAAATCATGATCAAATGGATTATAGGCATGATCCTCACTTTTATTTTCCTCAAACTCAAGATGGATATGGAAGTGATGAATGTCTTGAGCCAAATGTAGAATCCAATGACCCGGAAGAAGATAAGGGAGCTGAAGTAATCAGGTAAACAACTTACGTGGTGAAGATTGTGATTTTTCCATGCAAATGATCAATTTTTTCTTCCACTTTTGCTGCCCAGTATCGGTAAGGTCGACGATTATCGACCCTGCCGACTGTAAGCGTCGGCATGGTTTTTATTACCAAATGCTTTTCATGAGCAGTGTTTAGTCGGCAAGGTCGAAAATATAAACCCTGTCGACTATAAGATTTTTGCATCTCAGGAGATGTGATTTGATACATGCTTAAGCCGGCGTTGTTTTGGATACGTTTACCCTGCCGACTGTAGTTTGGTCGGCACTGTTGTATTCTTCGACACTGTCGGCTGTTCTTTGGTCGTTGTTGTTTTATATATCGAGCATGCCGACTATTGTAGTACATATCAACTAACTTGTGATGTTTTGTAGATTGCATTGGTACCAATGACGGATCAGCCTCAAGCTCACAGGGTTAGGGGTCCTGATACTTCCGCATTATGCTACTGATTTGGAATGGAAGGAAAAAAGACGACGCAATCAATTGAATTGTTGAGAAAGCAAAAGAGAAGATGTGCGTTCTACTGAAAAACACCCAACAAGAAGATTCGCGGTTTGAAATGGTATGCGAGTGTAGTGGGTGGGACGCAAGTCACAAGATAAAGGGTTATGTGTATGATAAGAAGATGACTAGGGTGTACAAGACGAAGTCAAAGAAGTGTGGATGCCCATTCAAGATTATTTTCTGGAGGAACAAAGACACCGATAACATGTGGAGAATGAATAGAGTTGATGTTGGTTGGCATAACCATAAAGATCCGCAAGTCTTGTTGGACACTCCCAAGTTTCCAAGTTGAAACCACACGAGTTCGAACAAGTAAGAACAAGTTGGGGAATTAAACCAAGTAAGCTCCTTAGTAAGTTCAAGAGTGATGACCCGCCTAACCTTTTTTCATTGTCTATAATTTATGCGGCCAAGGCAACTATCAAAAGAATTGAATGGGATGAAAGAAAGTTAATGGAAGAATCACAATGGTTGGTCCACAAATACAACTACACAGTGAGACACCATGAGTCATCGGAGGGGAGGATGGATCGTATTTTTCTTGCGCATCTCGATATGATTCAATTGGCCCGGTGCTTTTACCAAGTTTTGTTCATGGATTGTACTTATAAGACGAATAGGTACAACATGCCTTTGTTGAACATTGTAGGACAGATATCGGACAAGCAATCATTCACGGTGGCATGGTGTTTTATGGATCGTGAGAAGGATGATAACTATATTTGGGAATTGGAAACTTTGAAGCTTCTCTACCACGAAGACGAGACTCCCGGGGTTGTAGTGACCGACAATGAGCAAGCAATAATGAACGCCGTGAGGATAGTTTTCCCAAGGCATAAAATTTGCTTTGCACGTGGCACATACACTGCAATCTTAGAAATAATTGTAGGAATCATATCCAAAAGACAAAGGCAAAGAAAGGTACTAAACGTGAAAAAGAGGAAGATGAACGTCTTAGTAAACTAACCAAAGAGGAGAGAGAGGAAGAGAAAAATAAAAGAAGACGAAGAATGGAAAAAAGGTGAGATCAAATTTGGGTTATTCATGAAAGCTTGGGATAAGTTTGTTTGGTCGATGAGTGTGGAAAGATATGAGACAAAATTGAAAGAGTTCTAGGATGATTGGGGCACTAATTACCCCAAAGTAGTGGAATATTGCAAGAGACCATGGTTGATGCCACACAAAGAGAGGTTTGTGTATGCTTTTACTTACGACTATAAACATTTCAAACTTGAGTCCACAAGTATGGTAGAGCAAGCTCATGGGAGACTAAAAGGTCTACTTTTCACGAGTCAAAATGGGATTATGACGGTGCAACATGCGACGCATGAGTACACTAATAATGATATCAACACGATAAGTAAGCAATTCGAAGAAAGTGGGTACAAGAAGTTGAAGGAGTTAGGATGATTGGTTGCTTGTTGGTATACATTGCAACATCTCGCATTGGGCAATACGTTTCATGATGAAACATATCAAGTTGTATTAAAAGTATGACGATCCGAGTACTCCTTGTAAGTGTAGGATAATGAAAGCTATCAGACTTCAATGTCGCCATATACTTGGTAGGTATAAAACTCCGATTCCGATTGAATATATTGATCCTTATTGGAAGCAACTATGTTTCATCCATGCTCCAAGAGAAGATCTCGGTGAAGAGTTTGGCGACATGGAACTTGGGAGAATAATCCTCGACAAGTACCCCACATTGAATATGTTGGAAAAACAAACTATGAAGCACAAGCTGATGCCGATTGTTTAACCTTTTATATAAGAACTTCAAGAACCATTGAAACAAGATCCAACGGGTAGACCACCCGCCACAAAGACAAGGGCGGAAGAAAGTGAACAAATTAAAGAGTATTTGAGTACAATATGCGATCCATCCGGACATGATTATACTGAGGTGGAATACAAAGAAGAGCTGGCTAAAAAGAAAAGAGGTTGTCCGAGGAAAGAAACAACTACACCAACGGTTTCAAACTTGAATCCAAATAGCACTCCACCTCTTGAGAGTCAAGCAAGTGTGGAAGTTGTTGTAAAGAAAAGGGGTCAGATGAGGAAGGAAACACCCACACCAATAGAAAAACCCATGGATCCAAAGATTACACCTATTGAGAGTCAAGCAAGTCAAGGAGATGTTGTGAAGAAAAGAGGTCGTCCGAGGAAGGTAGTAAAACCGGTATTGGAAGAGTATCACGTACAACTTCCTGAAATTATTCGAGAGTTCGTTATTGGTACCGACGACGTCCAAAACGACGGAAATTGTGGGTTTCACGTTGCCTCCCAACAATTGGGACACCTAGGTGGAGCGGTTGAGGAGAATCTCACCTAATGCCAATACATAAGAAAGAAGATGGATGCCCGACTAGAAAAAGACAAGAAGTTTTATGAGGACAATATGCACCTTTGGAATGCTTTAGATGAGTCTAACAAAGGTCCATAGATTTGAATGAACTCCCTCCAATAGATTTGAGCGATGGGTGATTGCGCTTAGGAAATAAGGAATCTTTTTGTAATCGCATTCGTGTTTTGTGTAATGTACTTTGGAGTACTACAAATGAATGAAATGAAATGGATGTGGTTTTTTTTCGGTGTTTACTCCTTTCAATTTATATATGTCGCCATTGGTTTGTATTTTCTAACCATCCGACTTAAGCGTGTACCGTACCATCGGCATTGTAATTGCTTTACGACCTTGCCGACTATACAATTAGTTTGAATTTTTTCCCAGGGTCAGCATGTTAGAATTTTTCAGGTTGCCGACTGCATATGCCTGACATCAATGGAAAAGAAAGCCTGGGACGGTCGGCATGTTCTTGGTCCTCCTACAATGCTGATTTATTGTTAGTCGGCAGTGTTGAAGAAGAAAACCTTACCGACTAAAAGGGACAAATTTGCTATTGTTCCTGGATGTTCTTCACACTATAGTCGGCATGGTTATGGTCCTACAATGCCGACTAATTGTTAGTCGACAGGGTTGAAGAAGCCAACCTTGCCGACCAAAAGGTTTAAAATTGCAATTTTTCCCGGATGTTATACACACTATAGTCGGCATTGTATTATATAAATATACTGTCGACTGTACTTTCTTTGGCACGTTTACTATTTTGTTGACTGCCGGATGTTTTGCCGTCGGCATTCTTAGAATTTTGTATAATGCCGACTAAAATGAAATTAAATAACTTATAGTAATATGGATCAATCTTCACGACTATGAAGAAGTCTCCATTTTATATAAACTAAAATATGCCGACTGTAACATTCTTGGTACATTGAGATGCACTCAACACTTAATTAGAGCATACAAACCTTAAAAAATTAACCCTAACACATTTGAGACATAGATAGTATCTTATTCCGGTACACAGTTTTTTAGGAGAGGTAATTAGCTTCATCTTACCGTCGCAACATGGATTTGTGCATGGTACAAGGTTGATTTTAGCAACTTAATCTTCATATGGATCTAGGTGCTCATATATCCAATAGAAAAACCCACAGCAGGTGCATTTTGAAGCATAGGGCTGATATACATCTCCCATTGCAGCTTTCATGAGAAATAAGAACCCTTACAACCATCAATGGTGTATTTTCTTCCTTCAAAGGGACAATCATTTGCAATATGACCACTTAATGTACAAAGACTACAAATATTTGGTTGTGTTGCACTTGAAACTTCCATTCTTTATGCATGGTTGAATATAAAGTTGAAAGTACTTTTATAATAACAACACACACTTAATGTCTTGATTTTGAAAATTCTAGACGTTGAGCATTCAATGGGTTGTACTTTGTACTTATAAGTAATATTTTTATACTACTAACATTAACATTGTTATAAAAAGTCAGCAAGGTCGAGCATTTCAAACCATGCCAACTACTTATCCCTGACAACACTGTAACATAAAGCCTAAGATGGTCGGCAAAGTCGAGCATTTCAAACCATACCGACTTACTACAACTTTAATATTGTTTAAACCTTCAGAAAAAAGAATAAGTTTCTAAAGGAAGTGAAACTAAATATCAACATAAGTTTAAGAGTTACTGAAAAGTCTAAAACCACAATTTAAGAGTTCAAAACATAATATTGGAAACATAATAACGCAAACATATACAAACAAAGTTTCATGGATCCTTCTCACTGTTGTTATCTTCCTCCATATCACTAGCTTTTTCACCATCACTAGCTTTCTCACCAGCATCAGCTTTTGCTTTTCCCTTCACTGGACCTATGCAGTCACCAGCCTCATTGTAATAGGGGTTCACTCCAGAAAAGTCAGATGCCTTGGGAAAATTTCTTGGATCAAGCTCTTCTTCTTCTTCTTCCTCTGATGATGTGTGTTAATACCAGAATTATCGTTAGGTCCTACCCTTCCTAGTACACCAAGATGACCTCACTTTTCTTAGAATAGTATGAGAGAAAGTTGTATTTCCATTATACCTTTTCCTTTCTTATATAGACTTTCCAAAAGCCCCTTCTTTTTATGACATCTTGCCATGTGTCCTAAACCTCCTTAATTACTATTAACGACATACCTTCTCTAATATGACCTTCTTCTTTCTTGTTAATCCCTTCATTGTCCCTTCCATCTTATGGATACTTCCTTGATGGACTTGGGCCTCAGTCCCCATGTTTTGTGTGACCTTCCCCTTCTTTGGGGAACCCCAACCTAGTTAAGGGAAATTATTTTTCATGTATCAACATTAGTCCCCTGACAATGAGGTTAATCGTAAGATAACCTTATAGTCATTATCTGGATATCTTCCCTCTTGGCGTTCGTGGGCGACGTTTAAACTCATCCTAGCACGATCTCTTCAGTTCCTTATTAATTATCGTGTCCGTTTGTGCAACTGTCGCCTTTATGCCTTCAGATTCCCTATATATATGAGCCCTCCAATTTACTTGTTTCTTTCACTTCTTTTATCATTCACCTTCTCACATATCATACCCATACACGCGCAATGTACAGTAGTTCTTCTAATGGTAGCTCCTCCGACGAGTCCGACGAATCAGAGAAAGTAAAGAGCGAGGGCTCGGAAGAGAGCTGTTACTCAGGAGAGCAGGAGGTTCATTTACCTCCCCCCGCTGATGGAAAATCCTATACACTCGCGGAGTTCGCCGGAACCCCTATATTAAAGAGCGCGCTGAAACTGTAAGAGTTCCGCGGGGACAAACGCGCGATGCCTCTAGATGATAATCTCACTCCTCGTCTTTTGAATCCCCCGATGCTGCCTTACCCAACCGCCCCTGGGTGGCTCATGTGCCCAAAGCCGGCAGATATGGTTACTTTTTCGTTGAAAAGGGTACCCCGCATGGCTATCCATCGTGGTGATTATGAGCTCCCAGATATTGACACCTGATCTACATCGAAAACTCCCCCGATATGGCCACATTGGGTAGCTTATATTCGTGATAATCCTGACCACGCGGCCATACTTCGCATGGATGGGATCAATGAGGCTATATATTCTTCTCTTCAACGAGAAGTAGAGAGATGCAAATGCGACATGACGCGACTTTTCTGCCGCTGGGTATCTCCCGTTCATACCCTCCTTACAACATGGGGAGAAGCCACTGTCGTTTTAGAGGATGTCGTCGCACTCACTGTCTTACCTCTTCATGGGACCCATTCTTATGACGAGGCAGCCGTCTATGAATCACTTACCCCGGCTGACCGGGTTCTGTGGGGTTATTTGCTAGACTGCAAGGATGCTTCCCAGGTTGAACTGGTACGAAAGGACAAGGCATCGACCCAAAAAGGCGAAACAAAGAAATTCGTCGTTACGGAGGGAAAAACTGTGGACGCGAGAAAAGCGGGGTCCTCGGCTGCTGTCAAAGGGAAAGTTGCGCTTGTTGAAAGTAAGAAAAGGAAGAACGCTCTGATCCCTCCCTCGGGGGAGCGTCTACTTAGTAGCTCATTCCGTGCATATGAATTAATTCACGGTCCTAACGCTTTGGCTGTTGCACCTGACTCTGAATGGGTTGCCAAGGATAGCAAGCGCGCGTCTTTTCCTCTTTGGATCTGATTTTGGGCCCCGCGATTGGTAGAGGGAAGGTGCTTCCCCCGGAGCGCAAGGAGCCTAATCCACGAGCTGAGCTGGCTGCTTTTATTCTTCTTTGGCTCTGTCGCGACGTATTCGATTACAGTCCTCAGGACACGATAAAGAATAAGCTGGTTCCAATGGAGGTGTCATTGTCCCGTGGGGTTTCCTTTCCTCTCGCTTCTATGTTTTTGGGCGGCCTATACCGGCACTTGGATTTTTTTTCCAGGATCTTCAATCGGGGGGGGGGGGGGTCGGCCCACAAGGTCGAGACCTATATTCCTGCCTCCTTCATGCTTGCGTGGTCTTGGGAACACATTACTCCATATTCCCCTGATACCCATGAATTGGAAATCCGCCGCGAAGAGGATGTCGACCAAGACGATGGATCAATGAAAAAGGTTCCAGTTGATTACAGTTATCCCCGCATGGCACTCTGGCGCAAGAAGGGGAAAGTACCGAAGGGTGATATAGCGGGGTTCTTAGACACGACTAAAGATTTTGAGCCATTTCCCTATCATGACGGTCGATCCGGTCCGGCCCACTACGACTTTACTACACCCTTTGACATGAATTTGGATTCGACTCAGTTATTATCGGAATCAGACTTTGACTCGGTGATGACGGTGTTACCTGGATATCTTCCTGGTTTTCATGCTGGTAAATTTATAGCCGTGTCTTACAACCCCGACCGTTTGGCTCGTCAAGTCGGATTTTACCAAGGAGTCCCTCTTAGTTTCCCCCTCCGGAGAGCACGGACACCTCAGACATCATTGCTAGTTTCAACTCCTATGTCTTCAAAGGACCGGTGTGCTTGGCCGATCGGGGGATTAATTTCTCGTTCAAGCATCCTCTTCCGTATCGACCCTCGGCAGTTACCGAAGGTTCCAATGATTATCAAATTTTGATGCGATGCCGCGCTTTGAATTTCCCTCTGCCGGAGCGAATTCCCCCTAAAGACTTGTCTTACCAAGACCTTAAAGCACTCCACGCGTCGGGGAGGATTAAACTTGATGATGTCGTAGCAATGGCGCATCATCTTCCTCCGGGCACCAAGGGCCGCCCTTTGGAGCTTATCGTGACTTCTTGGGACCCCCTGAAGATTGTGATCCCATTCGGCCGAAAAAAGAGACGAAGTTTTCCAATCGCAAACCCCCTCGTTTGAACGTATCCAAGCCGTCTCCGAGTTCTTTGGCAGCTCAGGTATTATTAATCGTTTATTTTTCTTAGTATCTTGTCCCCTTCATCCCCCTATTTTTTTTTGAAACCAATCTGGACGCTGAAAGGCGACTGGCTCAATTGTGTTCTCAGGATGCTCCTCCTTCCAGTTACATGGGATGGAAACCCCCGTCTTACTGTATAGAGGAATATTTGAACATGCCTGAGCGTGACTGGTCCGAGAAGAGCCTTGCTAAAAAATCTAGGCGTGAAGCAGCAAAAATTTTAGATCCTCTTTTGCGCCCTTGTTCCTCCGCTAACGTGTCTCCCTTGCAATTTGGACAGTTTCGTCAAAGGGGGGTATCACAATCTTTTCAAGGTGCCGTCAAGGATCCCAATCCCTCTTTTGTTGATCAGCTGAACAATCTCGGAATTAGTTTGTTCGAGGGTGGCAGATGGGTCTCGCCGCGTCTTAATGTGTTACCCGTCCACCCTCCTCTGGCTCAGACTGTTCGTGCTAGGGGTGAGGTTCTTGTATGTCCCAATGCTGTCCTGGAATCGATAAGCCCATGTGGGTCCAATCGGTTTTTGTTTGGTGGGTCCTCATCCCACGTGGTAGTCCCCACAGGTGGTTTTTAAGGTGACTAATATTCTGTCTGAAGTCATCAATGTCTCTCTCTCCTTTTTTTTTTATAAATCTGCACATTTGTTCGCCATGTTACTCACTTTTGAATTTCCAGGTGCTGCTAGTGTTCCAGGATCATCTTCTGGTTCCTCTATATCTCGTGACAAGGATATTGATCCTCTGCCACATCAAGCCGCGTCCGAGGTTGGTATAGAATATGTACATGTTTGTATCCTGTCATTTCTTGAAACCCACGTCCTTGACTGAAGCTTGATTTTGCTATTAGATCATGGGTAGTAATCGTAAGGGAGGGAGCAAACCCGAGACCCCTAGTGTGGATGTCGGGCAGCGCATAGGTGTTGGTGGTAATAGTGGTTCCAAGCGCATTCGTAAGGACCACGGTGGATCTCAGACGGGTGTGCCCCCTGATACCCAAATAGAAATTCCCCTCGTGGCGTCGGGCGCGCAACTCCAATTTCCTGTGGTGGTGGATGCTGTCGCGGCTGGGATCGACCCCACCACCCATACTTTAGTTTATGGGTTTTGGGTTCCGTCATCTTTTGCTGACGTTTACAAGGACATTGTGGAGCGGACCGGTGGCCACATGGTTACTGCCGGGCTATAGGATATGAGGACGTTGTGTTATAAGAACCTGCTGGAGGTTGCCGACGAACTTACCAAGGTGGGGGATGGTCCTATTGACGCGACCACCATCAGTAGCTGGGAATCTTCCGAACGAGCGACAACTAATTTGAAGTTTCCTATAAGCTGGTTGGAGGGCATGTTGCCGAAAGTGAAGAATCGTAAAGACCCCCGCGTCCAACTCACAGCCCGGATAACTGAACTCGATGAGGAACTAAAGAAATGTTCCGTGACAACTGCGGAAAAGAAAGATGTAATGAACCAATTGCTTGCCGAGGTAGGAGTGGCGAGTGATGAGATGACCCGGGCGGAGACCGCATAGAAGAATGTTCGGGATGCATGCCCTTGAGCAGAAGCGGCAAGAACTGTCTTCTCTTCAATCCATTTGATGTGTTTTCACCTTGTGCTTGCTTTATCAATTTTCATTCTTCCTTTCTAACCCCCCTTGTGGAGTTGGATTAATATTTAAAGTTTTATCGTTGTTTAAATTTATGGATGTTCTCTATTCTCGTTTTGTTGTTTGTTGTTGTAAGAACTTGCTTTGAAGTACTATGCTTACACGTTGGTGCTTAGGATTATGCTCAGCGTATGATAAACGCGTTTATTCCCTCGAGAGCTCCTTTGTTTTATCTCAATCGGGCATCGGGAGGGCGGGGTATATGTTGAACGCGCCTATCCCCTAGTTTTTCTCAATGGGAATCGGGAGAGCGGGGTATATGTTAAGCACGCCTACTCCCCCCCTCCCCTTAGTTTTTATCAATGGGAATCGGGAGAGCGGGGTATATGTTAAACGCGCCTACTCCCCCCTCCCCTTAGTTTTTCTCGATGGGAATCGGGAGGGCGAGATGTATGTGTTAACCGAGCGGGCGCTATTAGCGTTCCCGCAGTTTTTATGAATTGTTAGCTGATCGGGCGCCATTGGCATTCCCGCAACCTTTAGTAAATTTGTCAGACGACCGGGTACCCTTGGCGTCCCCGCAGCCTTTTGTCAGTCGATCAGGCGTCATTTGCGTTCCCGCAACCTTTCGTCAGTCGATCGGGCGCCATTGACGTTTCACAGCCTTTTGTTAGTCGATCGGGCGCCATTGGCGTTCCCACAACCTTTAGTAAATTTGTAAGCCGGTCGGGTGCCATTGGCGTCTCTGCAGCTTTTTGTCAGTCGATCTGGTGCCATTGGCGTCCCCGCAGCCTTTTGTCAGTCGATCGGGCGCCATTGGCGTTCCCGAAACCTTTCGTCAGTCGATTGGGCGCCATTGGCGTTCCGCAACCTTTTGTCATTCGATCGGGCTCCATTGTCGTTCCCGCGACCTTTTGAAAGTTTTTTTTTAAAAAAATGACCTTCCTCCTTATCGAAAAGCACAATTTACAAGTTTGAATCGGAGCTTAAAATTGTATCATTACATCTGCGTTGCTCGCTCCTTTTTTCTTCTCTTTTTTTTAATGACGGGGGAAGGGGTCGCTTTCGATCATCTGCCTCGTCGCTTCAAACTCCCCGAGTTCGCATTTTCGTACGAATATACTCCTTATTGCGAGACACTCTACGGTTGGGTGCCCCGTCCTCCTGTGATAATGACAGTATCTTACAACATCTTTATTCATTTTTTTGATATCTATCACTGTTGGGGGTAGTTGGAGCTCGCCCCTGGAGACCCATTGATTCAGGAGCCCAATTATTTGTTCCCTCCCATATGGCAACGAAGGAGGATGGGGTCTTGAATATTTTCTGCTCCATATGCTTCTTTTTTGGGGAGGGTCACTCATTTATTATCGGTTTCCACTTTCATTAATGTTAGGCCTCGGGTTATAGGGGATTGCTGACGTGGTACTTACCATGTAGCACCAATTGAGAGTTGCGGGCAAATCTTCTATGCAGTCGGCAATTCTTTCGGCTGCTTCTTCCAGTTCAACAAAATTTTGGAATCTGAAATTGATCAAACTTCCTTTGAAGGATTGCACCATTATTCATACGCATATTTACACGAGCTCTTCCTCGCTGACATCATCATGGCAATCCAATGCCAACCTTCGGAACCTCATGATATATTTTTCTACTTCCTCGCCCATCCTCTGACCATTTTTACTTAAGTCTATTAACATAATCTTCCACTTAGTGGATTAGAACTTTCCTAGGAACATCGGATCATGGTCATCCAAGAGTCTATGCTTTCCGCCTTCAAGTTATCATACCAAGTAAATGCCGTTCCTGTGAAAGACTTGGGGAACTCCCTTAGACATAGCTTTTCGTCAGAGGCCCTGTCATTCATAACTGAAAGGAATCGGCTAAGGTGCTCCCGCCCGTTTCCTTCTCCATCGTACGTTTTGAATTTGGGAGGGACATAATCTTCAGGATATTGATACTCTCGGATGTTTATTGGGTACGAGATTTTTGTTTGACGGTGATCATCTTGTTTCTTGATGTGGTAATTTTGCTCTAAGTATCTTACCATCTCCTCCCATGTAGTTGTTGTCTTTTTGGTGTTCTGATGTCTTTCTGTCTCCACTGCTTTTATAGAGGTGTTTTGTCCTGCTATTACAGCTTGTGCTATCCATTCTTCTAATGCTCGTCTCTTTTGTGATCGCTCTTCTAATTCTATCCACATATCTTGCATGTCTGGGGCCGCGGATTTCGATTGTCGAGATGTTTGTGTGCTCTCCCCATGTGTGATGCCTATTTCCCTATTTCGGGGGATGCTTCCTAGCTTTCCATCGAGTGGAACATCTTCTTCACTATCCACATCCTCTATTGTTACTTCATCCAAGTTGATGGGACGACTGGTTGGTTGGTTTCCTGTCGCGTTTGGGCTGGTATCACTCGGCTGCATCATGATAAACTAGGCACGAGCCTCCGGGTGTGGTCGCCAAATGTTAATACCAGAATTCTCGTTAGGTCCTACCCGTCCTAGTACACCAAGATGACCTCACTTTTCTTAGAATAGTATGAGAGAGAGTTGTCTTTCCATTGTACCTTGTCCTTTCTTATATATACTTTCCAAAAGCCCCTTCTTTTTATGACATCTTGCCATGTGTCCCAAACCTCCTTAATTACAATCAATGCCATCCCTTCTCTAATATGACCTTCTTCTTTCTTGTTAATCCCTTCATTGTCCCTTCCATCTTATGGATACTTCCTTGGTGGACTTGGGCCTCAGTCCCCAAGTCCCCATGGTTTGTGTGACCTTCCCCTTCTTTGGGGCACCCCAGCCTAGTTAAGGGAAATTATTTTTCATGTATCAACAATGTGCATTCAACATAGTTGAGGGGATTGCTAGGACTGTTTATAAACCTTAGAAATTCTTCAGGATCTTTCTTACCCATCAGAAGTAACTTTCTGACAGGGCAATTCTCTTCAGTTTCATCAGCAGGATTTTCTAAAGAAGGATGAAGCTTGTCAATCCATTCTAATAACTCTGTTGCATTGTTAGGACAAGGGATATCTTCTATGTTTTCCTCTGGGAACCTAAACAATACACAAATAAAAGATATGAAATTTTTACACACTGAAACATGGTTCTGGTCACCTAGTCATCATGGTCGATAATCTAAACAATGCCAACTAATACTTAGTCGGCAAGGTTGTATTTATCTACAAGGCCGACTAATACACAGTTGGCATGGTCCTATTCATATAAGATGCCGACTATTAACTCAGAAAAATCAAGTTTCTGTGACATAAATTCGTGACTGTAGAAGTCTAAGATGATGACGACTAAACAAAAGTGGGCAAGGTTGGTTATTGATTACCATGTCGGCCCTGGTTAATGTTTCACAGTCACCATGGCATTATGAAAAGTCGGCATGTTATTCATGTTACGACCCTGCCGACTACAACTTACATCCTAAGGTCGACATCTTATTTTTTTAAAACCCTGCCGACTAAAGATCCTGAAAATCGTCATTTTCAATTTCTAATCTAATATAACAATCAGAACACACAACACAATAATGGGTTTGAGTTTAGACATCACTTACAGTCTTCTTTTCGCCGATGAAGGGTTCTTTTCAACATTCTCAGGGATTGTATTCTTGGGTTTACCGATTTTACTGGTTCAAACTTTTCTCTTACCTTTTCCCTCTGATTTGTATCTTTTGATATTATCTGTTGAATCTTTATTGTTGCTTGATCGTTTAGAATCAACCATTTTTGTGGAAAATCAAAGTTGACGATTTGCATAGATTTGCAGAGAGGTTAGTGGAAGATGAAGGAGGAAGAGAAGATTAAGAGTTGGTTTAGATTTTACTTTTAGGGTTAACCGACTAAAATAGGATTTAGTTTTTAAGTTTAATTAGTTCAAGGGTATTAAAATAAACTCACCCATATTTTACCTCCCTTAGTAAGTGGACTAGGTCCATTTAAATCTGGGTATACCCCAATCTCGCCTGGTTTAATAAGAACATATTATTAGAAAATTAGCTTCAAATTCATAATCGTATGGGTTATTTTTTTCTTCAATCATATCAAAATTTTACACAACCAGTTCAAAAAACTAAAAGATTACAATATCAATTCACAGCAGCCCCTAGCTACCAATGATAGAACACGTACTGTCTATCCGTCCATTCCAAATCTGATAAAAAATGAGGTTTGGTACTGTATTCTTCATAACATCCCCTAGCTAAACTAGAACCTTTTTTTGCCAGTCCGTCGGTAGAGAAGTTGGTCTCGCGAAAACTGTAGTGAAAATTCAACTCTTTACTAAATTGTTTAAGTACTCTCCATCTAGAAATCACTGACCAGGGCAGCATGTCAGATTTAAAAGCAACAATGACTGAACTTAAGTCAGATTGCACTAGAATTTTATCTAAACCTTTGTGACAAATCCATTCAAGAGCATAAATGATAGCCAGAATTTCAGCAATAAAGTTAGTCGCAACTCCAATACCTCCAACAACATCTCCTAAGACGACGCCTACCCAAATTCTGACAATAAATCCGTAACCTGCAGCTCCGGGACTACCTCTAGCCGCACCATCACAACAAACAATAATCCAATTGAGAGGTGGAAGATCCCATGAAATCTGTTTAACAATCGCAGAGGTCACTTTTCTACAACTTAACCCAAAGTATTCTAGAATTTGAAGATCATATACTCCATTCCACATACATCCCATTATTCTAATCCACTTTCTTTTGTAAACAAACAAACCTTCAGTTTAACTCCTCTGCTAGAAGGCTGAATATTGTTAAAAACTATCCTATTTCTGAGAAACCAAAGCTCTTTCAAAGTGCATAGTGCAGAAGTGAACCATATTTCTTTAACAACAAGACTAGTATGCTTAGCCATTCGCAGTACATCATCAAAATTTTCAAGACTTCTAAGATGAAAGACACAAAGCCATCCCAAATCTCTCGACTGAATTCACAGCTCCAAAGAATATGATCCAAACAATCAACCCCATTCCCACACAAGTAACACTTAGAAGCTAAATGAAAACCTTTAGATTGTAACTTAGCATCAGCGGCACAAGCATTTCGAAGAATTTTCCATATATTACCTGAAATATATCGGATGGATGCACCTCTGCCATACTTTATGAGCCAAGTTAACTTTAGAAATTCCCCACATCAGCCGCTACTGTGAATTTACCGGACTGATCAAAAGCCCAAATTTGGGTATCATCCTCTTCAGAAATAGCAGGCAATTCTTCACGTGGAATAAGCCTTTGTAACTCAGGTGGAATACACCACTCTGTAACTTTTAGGTTTTATAAGAAGATTAATGCAGAACTATGAGATAGAGTGGGAATAATTATGCCACATCGTTCCCCAAATTTAAATGAGACTCCCTCAGTCCCTAAATGGATGAGCTAATTAATTTTATTTTATTTTGTCCCTAAAATAGATGACTTATGTTATCAAACAATGAGATATTTCTTAGATTACCCTTTTAGTTGATTATTATTAGTATAAGAAATATGTATAATTTGATATTCATGTTTATATTCGCTACATAAATGTTTAAAATGATTTTCAATGGTATAAAGTTTACGAATATCCGTTACATCATTTGATAGATAAATCATTTCTAAATTTTACTAGTTATTATCCGTAAAGGTATAACTGTAAAAAAAAAAAAAAAACCTGAAAATTTTCATATCTCCTCATTGTTTTAAGAATTTTGCAAACTTAAACTAGGTCATCTATTTAGGTACGAAGGAAGTACTCTTTTGACGCGTAATTTACTGTAATGCTGCTACACTTGCACCATAAAATCTAAATAATATTTTATAAATATACTTCTAATGGATTTTGAAAGTAAGATCTTTTTTCTCATTTTTTTCCTTTGTACTGATCTTTTAATTCTTTTATACTACTTCCGTCCCACTATTAGTTACCTAGTTTATAACTAAATTTAGTTATACTACCTTTTAATTTAGTTATAAAATAGGTCAACTAATAGTGGGATACTGAGGGAGTATTTTTTATCCGATGAACTCCTATGGAGAATTTATTTATAAAAGGAAGAAACAAAACAAAAATATAGGGGAGGCATAAGCCTAAACCTCCGTGAAAGAGAAAAACCCTTTACAATAAAAAACAAACTTTCCGATAACTGTTGATAAGAGTTGTGATTTTCTTTTGCATATACGATATTAACAGGGTCGTTCCTGAAAAAAAAAAATCGCCCTGAACAAAAAGAAAAAGGTTATGCCCCCTAATTCAAGCCACCCAAAGTTAATTGATCATAAAACTAAATACAATTATATCAAAACCCCCAAAATTTAAAACCCTAAATTATAATCTTTCAAAGGTTTAACAATTTCAAAAAAAAAAAGAAGAAAAACACCAAATTTAACGAACTGAACACCCTCAATAAGTCTAAGCCCTAAATAATTGTTGAATTAAGCCAACATAACTAGACCGAGCAAAAAAATAAAACCAACATCTTCTAACGAAAATATAAACCCTAAGAGCTAGCACTATGGTGCACTCTATCCCTTCTCTATCCCTCATATGTAAGGAAGGGATAGCACAAGGAAGCCGATCTCACTATGGTGCTCTCTTATCTCTTGCCTACACGAAACGGCTACTCAATAGCCGTATGAATAGTGCCAAACGGCTACTCAGTAGCCGTATTTTTTTTTTTGCAGTTTTTTTTCAATGGGAATATATTTGTATAGGTAAAAAAAATATTTTAGAGTAAAATAAAAGATATATAATAGGTAAAAAAAGAGTTTTAGTGTAAAAAAAAGTGAAAAAGGAAAGTTTTAAGGTAAAACTTTAAAAACCAGAAACAGTTACTCAGTAGCCGTGTAAAATGTTACGGCTACTGAGTAACTGTAAAGCGTAAAATACGGCAACTGAGTAGCCGTGTGATTTTCCTTCCCTACAAGCGGGATCAGATTTGATCCTCCATGTAGAGAAAAGGGATGATATCCCTACACATGTAGGAATATGGGAGACCATAGTAGATCGTTTTTTGTGATTTTGAGAGATAAAGAGGGATAGTGAAGGGATGGAGAGCACCATAGTGCTAGCTCTAACTAGTAACTTTCTCTATTTATATGTATTTTACAATTAGAAAAAGGGGAAATGAAATCATATTATTGAGATCATATGATTCTCAATCAATGATTTAAAGATCATAAAATACAAGAATACAAGAGGACAGAGATTCACCTTTCTTCTTTCACTTTAAGCTCCAAAAAAAAAAAAAAAAGGAAAAGGAAAAAAGAATTCTGTTAAAAACTCGAAAAAGTTTGACGAGTTTAACCAAGTTTTATCCTTAAGTCCCTAAATATTTATTTTAATTGAAACATCTGCCCCAAATATCTATGTAGTTTCTTCAGTAAGTCCCTAAGTATAATGAACCTTTATGAATACCCCCAATATCAAACCAGGCTTTTGTTGTCCCAAAGTGGACCTTTCCCTGATTCCCCTATGAGGTCGGCCTTGATATTTACGTTAACTAGAGAGACCATCAAAGAAAGCAGAAGGATATAAAAATACATAATCTCTTTTCCTTTTAGAAAGCGATAGAAATTTTTAGGATGATATGCCGAAATTCTAAATCATGGAAAAAGAAGACTCCTTCAAAACCGCGTAAACACATAAAATATTTTGGGTCCGATGATACTCAGGTAGGATCCACCATTTACCATTCTATTTCTCCCGGTCCAGGCGGTTTTAGAGAAATTGTTCTCCACGATTTGTATAGAAATACTCCAATTTCTTTGAAAGTTTCCTCACTCTTAAAAAAAAAAAAGGAATCGCTCTCTCTGGTCCTCTCTTTCTCTTTCCTCTTTTTCTCATCTTCACTGACCAAATAAACTTCATCTGTCGTCATTGAATCTTGCTTGATTTGGTCCTTTATGGATCAAATTGAGTAAGATTCATCTGTAGTTATTGTAATTAGTTATGGATAGGTTCTCTTTTAGTGTGATTTTGCTCTTATCATAAATAATCGTTCGGTGGATGCACCTCTTTCTAGATCTATGATTTAGGTCTTTTAATTAGAGGTCTCTTGGAGTTTTTAATTCGATTTTTCATGATTCTGTTGTTTGGTTGTTGTTTATTATGTTTTTCCTTGGTTGTTCGATGACTTCAGCTGGTGGAGGTGATGACTGCTGGTTGTGTAGTTGTTTATTACTTCTGGTGGTGGTGATGGCTTCTGGAGTTTCTGTGTTGTTGGCCAAGGAGGTCTTTCTTTGTTTTTTGGTGTGGTTTGGTGTGTTGATCCCTATCTTTATTAAATATTTTGGGGGTTCGGATGATTCGATGGCGGGTCGAATTTCACGTTGGCGCTGTAATTGATCTGCTATTTGATCATCTTCTTGCTTGTATGGGGCTCTGTTTTTGGTGTATTGAAATTGTTGGTGGTGTTTGTCTTTGATTGTTGCTGTTTTGGAAGTGATCTGGTTCACTGGTTGCTATGATGGTCCTCTGTTCTACCGGCGGGGAAGATGGTAGCTAGGGTTTTTTCCCGGATCGGGTCGGGCTATGTCTGACCGGTTCTTCAACTGATCCACGGTTGCTTCTATGGTTTAGGCTTCTATTGTCTGGCCTTCTCATCAGTGGCGATCTTTTTAGGTTGGCGTTTTTTTTACTGTTTCTTTGTTCTTGACGGTTGGGCCTTATTAGTGATACCTTTAGAAACTGATGTTTGATGTATCGTGCGATCTTTTGTATCCGGTTTCCGTGTGGATTTCAGTTGCCCTCATTGGTATCTATTGGGGTTTTGCAATTGTTGTTCGCTAAAACTTTTACGGTATATGAGTCATTAATTAGTACGGTGTCATTTATCTGGTACGTCAGTTGTATTTGGGGTCTGTTCTTGCTCTTTAGAGCTTTTATCAATATGAATTTCCTGTTACTTTGTTCGAAAAAAAAAAGAAAAAAGATGTTTAACATGAAACTTCGCTTGCAAATGATCAACATTGTTTGCATCCCTTGGGACATACGAGACTAATCAAGGTTAACGAAAGAAGGGCCTTCTATCCAAGGCTTATATTTCGCCTCTCTCCAACTGCAATTGCTACTATTAAAGCCATAGCATATGCGGCAAAATAAACTTCTCGCTGTATGTCCATGTTAACGCTAAGCTGCTCACGTGTCTACGAATCCAAGCGAACTTGGTCTTTAGAATCCAAGGGAGGCTATTGCTCTTTAAGAATCGCAACTGCATTTAGAGTCCCATAACTCAAGCACGATATTAATTCGTACGCACATTTGTTCGTGGAATTCAAAGAGTACTGGAACTTGGCTTTAGTTGCACCTTTGATGTGTCACCCAAATGCAGTTAGATGTTAGGCCGTCCACTTTAATGCCGTTTGAAACTTCCCCCTTCTAATACTTTTGTCACGTCTTTTAGTGCGGTGCTACTGCTCTATAAATTCTGCAAACTCCCAAGCTATTCTTCACCTCGCCATCTCTCTAAACTCTAAAGCTAGCCTTGTTCTGTTTCTTCAGTAGTTAATTGTGAAGTAGAAAAAGATGAAGGTAACATACACTTCAGTTCTGGTCATGGCCATGCTTTCGCTGCTTTTGAGCAGTCAAGTACTGGTTTCGACGGCAGTAACTTGTAGCCCTGTTCAGCTAGCATCATGCGCAGGGGCCATGATGTCATCTAGTACTCCACCGTCGAGTGATTGTTGCGCTAGCTTAAGGGAGCAGAAACCATGTCTCTGTGGGTATTTGAGAGATCCTAGCCTCCGAGGATATGTTAATAGCCCCAACAGTAGGAAGGTAGCTAACACATGTAACGTACCTCTTCCTAGTTGCTGAAAAATTGGTACCGGAAAGGATACTGAAGTTGCGGAGCATGATGGCCGGAGATCCGTACCATAACATTAAAGATCTTTATATATGTATTTCGTATTTCGGGTTTCTACTATGGATGATGCCTGATAATACTATGTTGCTGTCTTTCAATATCTAATGATCTTCTGTGGATCATAATCCTATATGGGTTATTAAATAAACTTTGTCAACTTCGTTAATTACTCTCGGATTCTAAAAAAGACGGGTTGTTTTAAACATTGCGCTAAAAGCACACCATTGTTAGAGCATACTCCAGCTTACCAGTTTGAGTTGCACCTTTCATTTAACACATGATCTTCAAATTTTTAAGCCTTCAATCACTCGGCCATGCCTCCTACAAGATTCTATGATTGATTATGAGCCAAAAACCGGGTGAATAGCGAGTCAATTCATATTTTTGCAGTAGAGTTTAGGTTCACTAGTTCTGGTGTAATCTAGTACACTGTCGCGCTCAATTACATCAGAATTAATGCTACTTGCCCCAACGCTATTGAAATGCAAAAGCCATCGGCATTTCATGTCAAGTATTTATCATTTACTTATCCACCGCTAAAATTCGTGTGAAAGTGAAACATCATGGTACCGACATGGCCATAAGTTCTACACGGTCTACTACATGAAAATATGTCTCGAATAAAAAGATTTTTTTATTTCAATACCGACTTTCAATACATCGCCAAAGAAATTTATTTTTATTTTTTTTAATACGTAAAGTTTAAGTTTTAATCAAAGATTTAATGTTCCACATTAATGGGGTATGCCTGGATGCACTCCTCTAGCCAACCAGATATTGACTCAAGGTTGTCATCTCTCGACTCTTGGGGCACATTTGTTTTTTTTTCGACCAAAATCAAATTCAAATCAAACCCTTACATAAATTGCATAAGAAAAAAAAAGGACTACGACGATAGAAAACAAAGTTAGAAAGCAGCATCCTCGTCTTCAAGCAGCGCATATCGATTCTTCATCGCAACAAGCGACGGTGAAGGCGCGGAGTTGTTTCTATTGCCACGGCTTGCTTGATGTTTCTTCTTTATATCCTTGGCACATTGAGTTGTTAAACGATCTTCTTTAATCCCTCCATACGTGTTATGGTCAGCCACCGGAATTTCATCCCCGTAATATCCATAGTCATACCGTGGATAAAAAGTCTCCATAACTGCTTGCTGGAATAGTTCCTTCGAAACCCTATCCCTGAGTAAATTCTTATGATTATTCCCGAGCCTCATATTTTAGACCAAAAAGAAGAAAAGAAAAGCAGAATGTGCTTCTTTACGATAACACTAGGCCTTCTTATACGGGCTTCGAACTCACAAAATTTGGAAACTCTCATGGTGACGAAAAGTTTATGAAAACCAAGGAAACTAGAACCGACTCGGAAAAGGAAATCTTAACTTAACATGAAACGGGAAATCAAAGCTATAGGGCACATAACTCAGTGAGCCGAGGAGATTCCGACCAGATGATTCTTCAGAGTTAGATTAGATCACTAGCAAATACTGACACATAAAGACGATAAAAAGTTGTAACCTAGCTGCACTTCATTCTTATGCTTAACCAGACAATCCACATTCACAATAAATACAAGCCAGAATCAAACCCTAGTAATCAAAATATAGCAAACAGATATGAAAAACAAAAGCCCCCCTCCCTGCTCATCTTAAATCAAATTCTTTGATCTTGTTTATGGTCCTCTTGGGAAGTCATTCCCAGGCCTTCGTTCGTGTGTTTCTGCCATCCACCAGTATCAGCCTTTGTGTGAGACCAGTAATACATAATGGAGCCAACCATTGATATTAAAGTCAATGCAGCACCAGCTGCGAATACACCCTTGCGAAGACTTGCACAAGATAATAAGTTTGAAAATTCAAACCGTGTTCGGTACTTGGTGTGGTAGGCATTCCTCGCCGACCCCGCCAACAAGCATGCTTCCGCTCCCAAAAATCCTACCCTGTTTTACAATTAGAATTCTATCTTTAGCATGGCAATTGCTGTTTGTTCAATCTAATGCAATCATATTCTCTACTCATTATGACATACAGAGCAACATGGACAACTTGTACGATGACCAGGACATGGAAATGAATTAAGCAGCTACATTTAGTTTGTCATTCTCCAGCGACTCCATAATGAAGTCAGGTGGAAGACCAGGCCATACATAAGACAGGACATTACTTCTAGCATGTTTTGTCAGAGAATCTGCTACACTCTTAGCTTCTCCCTTAGCAAATTACAAGTGCAATTACACTAAAAGAATCTCTGACAAGGCAATCCTGGATGGAGATAACATAAATGGGCCAAATTGAGCCATTTCAGAAACATAACATAGACGACCGAGAATAATGCTTATAAGTTCCTGGGATAATATATGCTCAAAAGACACCAAGAATCGGAGCAGTTCTACACCTACCTACAAAGTACCCAGGATTTATTCGGCCAGTAGAACCCTTTTAAAGACTTGAGCACGGAATTTCGCTCGGTTGATTAAAATTACTGCCTATTTTACTCTCTAGTGCCATGTTCAATAGACATTTCATTGCAACAACCTCATTTGTACTTGATCACATGAGGCCATGATCTTATTTTGTCTTAGTACAAGTTAAAACACAAAATTGGTTAAAAAGATCAAAATCAACAATTTCTGGGTGAAAATGACATTTAGATTTTAATACTGTTTAAATGGACAAAAATGTAAAAATAGGCAGGATGTAAACAGTTTCATCTTACCCATTTTCATATACTTTTTCTTATTTTTAATTTATATCAGGATGCATCCAGTTTCATAAAAAAAGGAACTGTATTCTTTACGCATCTAGACTCATTCTCAAACTCTTTAAAGTTAAGGTCAAAAAGACCGGCCAGGCTTTTACATGCCACTGTCGACGTCAAGTACTCAATTATTTATTCACTTCCCACTACAACTCAAATTTACTAAACTCAATCATTAGATTCGATTACACACTCGTTGTGAGTTAATTTAGATTACTGGTTCAACTATGAGTCGACCAACTCAGCTCGGAGAGTGGAGTAGCTTCTAATAAAAAATAATTCAAGCAAAAATTAAGTGTGGGTTTAAAGTTTGATTATTACCAGGAAATGACAAAGAAGATGACGGAGAACGTCTTTGAAGCAGTACCATCCATTAATCCTCTACCAAAACAAAGGCATCTTGTAACGCCGTTAACAATCCCTTGGCTGAGAAGTAGTAAACCAAACGCCGTTAGCCCATACACTGTAGATGCATCTGTAGTGTAAACACAAAACGTTGTTTCATCATACTGATCTGGTACTACTTTCCCCTGTTAATATTCATCATCATCAGAAGAAGAAATTAGTATATAACAGAGAGATTGAAAACTAAATGAAGAAGAAGAGAGGGGGAGGATAACATACAGTGCTTCTTCTCTGTTCAGCACCAATAGCAAATACAAAAGCAATAAGATGAAGACAAGTTATGATTACTAAGATTGATATTGAAATCTTCGCCATTACCACCACCTAATCTTCTTTCTGACTAGAGAATCGGTGGGATCTAGTTTGATTTATTTGTTTGTTTTTTCTTATTATCACTTACTCAGTACCTATTTCTTTCTTTCTTTCTTTCTTTCTTTTTTTCTCTCTATGCTCTGTTTTTTCCTCTGTTTTTTCCTCTGTTTTGTTTTCTTTCTATGATGAGGTACTTGCTTGTTTCTCTACTTTACTCTTCTTTATTTACAACTTTTTTGGTGTTTGCTTTTTTCGAATGGAGTTTATTTTTGTTTAGTTAATTAAAAACATCTTTATTTTTTTCTTAATTAAAGAAATGAAATGATTATGAGTTTAAAATGTGGGTCCCAAATTAAATTCAAAACCGGTGATTTTCGATTGAATGACCAGTAGCTTAATATCAGGGCTGAAGCTGTCTATTTGTCGGTTTCCCGATTTTTCTTGTGAATTGTTCCGGCGTTCGGGGTATCGGATGTCGGTATTTTATTGGTCGTTACAGATAGAGTACGGCGCTGTATTGGTGTAATTAGAGCTGGCAAACGGGCGGGACGGGTCTGGCTTGTGACCAACCCGCGGGTTACGGGTTAATACAAGCCTGAGCTCGCGGGTTGAAATTCTTCACGGGTGGTCATTTATCCCATCCGTGCCCGTCCCGGGTAAAGCTCGCGGGTTCACGGGTGCTCACGGGTTACCTGGTTTTTGTTGAGTCAACTCGCCAGAAATCGATTTCTGGGCTATTTTCTTCCACATTCAGGGCATCTAAAGTTCCTTTCCTACAAGCTACAACCTAAGTATCTAACATTCATCCAATTCATTTGGTATATCAATTCAAAAACTCAAAATTGCAAAACTAAACAAATTAGTCTTCTTAAAGAAACACAGACACAGTCACACAGATACTATCATAGTATCATACATTCATACTAGACTTACTTTACTAGTCATTAGTAGTTTACTTTAGTACTTAAGTACTTTAGTTACAGTTACACAGTACTTCATCAGTTCATGATGATAATTGATAAATAATGAACATAAACTTCCGAGACCGAGACTGTAGATACCATTGTTTCTAATTTGTATCACCAAGTGCGACAATATCACAATATTAATAACCACTTCCTGCACAAAATATATATTGTGTGGTTAATCAAAAAAAGTGTTAACTATCAAAAAAACATCTCCAATCTCTTTTCTATGCAATATTTGGAGATACTGGTAAGTGATAAAACATTCTCATATTCCATGTTTATCTTTGAGTTGCTCCAACTATTCAATATGAATCTGTAATTTCAAGAAAAAATAAACCAAACAAAAAAAAAAGATTCAAGTCAAAAACATGGAATTTGCATAATTACCCCGCTTTATATTGAAGAAGTACGCATACTAACTAGACGCATAAGAACTTACTTCCTCCACATCCTCCACTGCCCCATCCTCCACTGCGTCAGGTTCAAATCCTAATATATCTTCTTCAACGATCACATTGTCCTCATCCATATCTTCTTTTCCTATATGGATCATAATAAAACAACCAATGTTATAGATAAGATTTAGACACTCAACTAAATAAAATATTATTGATTTACTTACCAATTCCATATTCCCAATCACGAGTTGTTATTAACGCCTCAACATTTTCAGGTAATAAGGAACTGCGAAATCGATCAATCACCCTTCCTCCAATGCTAAATGCAGACTCCGATGCGACGGTTGAAATAGGAATTGACAAAATATCCCCTGCCATTCTTGAAAGTACTGGATATTGTTGTTCATGGTTCTTCCAATAGTTAAGGATGTCTAGTGAATTTAGACAACCTCTGTACGTCTCGCCAAGATATTCATCTAACTCTGACAAGTCAGTTAATACATTACCACCACGTTCCTGTGTTGCAACATATTCCTGTTGACAAGACACTAGATATCAAGACACAGAATGACAGAATCCCAAACAATCCAACAACCAATTCTTGGGTACATTCCTCATTCTATCATAAGTAATTACAATGACAAATAAACGATATATGGCATGCTCAGAGTTTACATTGACATATTAAATCTGGGTTCAAAGTTATCATCTTGTATTAAAAAAAAAGAACATGTTTTGCAGACTTATACCAATCATGAAGAACTCAAATGAATCAAACTGAACATAAAAGTTGAAATTACCTGAAAAAAATCACTCCCTTCTTGGGCAGCAAAATTCCCACCATTTTGAACACTCAAATTTTGAGCTGCACAACTGTTGGAAGCTCTTGAACTTGACAAGGTGTAATACTCATTAAAAAGTGCTTTTATATTACTATGCACTTTATTAACTTGACATTCTAATTCTCTCTCATCAGGATACAACTTGGAGTAAGTAAATTTCACAAAATTCATTTTCGATCTAGGATCTAACACAACTGCAATAGCCAGTATAGGACTCAACTCCTTCCAGTAACTATCAAATTTTGCTTGCATCTCTTTTACCATGTTCCTAATGAATTCAATATTACTTCTGCTCTCTTTCTTTAGTAACACCTGAACTTGACAAATTCTTTCAAAATACAGATTGGAAGTAGGATACTTACTACCAGAAAAAACCTTTGTGAGTTCATGAAACACCTTGAGAAACTTTGTGACTACTTCAATTTGTTCCCATTCTTCATTAGTTGGACAGTCTTCATAGTCTGAATCCACCAACTTCAAATGAGAGAAAACTGGCTTATACAAGATACAACTGTCTAACATAAGATAAGTTGAATTCCACCTGCATAAAACAAACATTCAGTGAGTATCTAAAAAAACATTAATACAAATTATACAATTCTCCAACTTTGTAATTTATAACAGAATAGAAGTGGAATCCCACCTTGTCTTTACGTCTTGCCGAATACCCTTTTTCAGACCAGACATTCCTAAAGTTTCAACAATGTCCAAGAACTTTTTTTTTCTTACTTGGGACTTTTTAAGGGACTTCACTGACGCTCGAATCTTAAGCACGGCTGGATCAATCTTCGTAAGTCCTTCTTTTACAATAAGAGCTAAGATATGAGCACAACAACGCACATGAAAGTATTTTCCATCGTTCAACAAGATCTTCTTTGCAACAAGTCTACTCTTCATAATTCCAGCACAAGCTCCGTTATTTGCAGCATTATCCAAGGTGATGTTGGATACCTTTTCTTCAATTCCCCAATCTTCTATCATTGCAAATAACTTAGAAGAAAGGTGTTCACCTGTTTGAGGTAGTAGAAAGGGGAATAAGTTAACATGAAATTATATTTAAGATAATAAAGAAATAAAATTAAGTGCTTTACCTGTATGAGGTGGTGGAAGGGGAGAGAAATTCAGAAGCTTCTTTTGCAATACCCAATCTTTATCAAGATAGTGCGCAGTTAAGCTTATATATCCAGTAGTTGTTACAGAAGTCCACATGTCTGATGTTAGACATATCCTACCTGTAAGGGTAAGTCATACACATTAGCTAGCACATCATATTAATCAATTACTCATACATAAAAGTATAAATAAATCATTTGAAATTTTGAATCATACCTGGAGCAAGTTTCAATCTGTTGCGAATAACTTCTTTTTGTGCTTTATGTTTCTTTACCACATCGGCTTTCCCAGTATTCCTTGATATTGGTTTAAAGTCATCATTTAAATAAGAACATATATCCCTAAACTCTTTCCACTCCACCAAAGCAAATGGAACATTTCTTGCAATGAGTAAAGCTGAGAACAAATCCCGTAATTTCATTTGATCAACCTTGCGTACACGGGTAGACAGCTGGCTATTTTGTGAAGCTAATATCATCTGCCCTACGTCCATAGACTGACGTTTAATGCACTTATGCCTTTTCATGGCTGAAGTTCCACCTCTTTGGCTTTCATATTTATATCCTACATTACAAGCCTTGCACACCCCCTTCGTTGTACCATCCTTATACTTAACGAGTTTAAAAAATTCCCAAACTTCGGATCTAAGTCTATTTTTCTTTCCACGTGCAACTTGTGCAGGTGCACAACCAACAGTTGGATCCTCATTCACAGAATCTAGCATCTCAACATCATCATCATCATCTTGACCGTCACCACTCATAACATCGTTGTAATGGTCTGGTTCTGGTAACTCTTGTTCTTGTACACTTGACATCCTGAAATGGATGGAGCCACAAAGAACAAGTCAAAGAGTCATTCAGAGAATCAGAAACGTGAAAAACTGGCAATGTAAAGAAAAGAAAAGAAAAAAATCAACTGTCTATTGAAACCTAACCATATTTCAGAAATTCTAAATCTGTTGTAAGTATTTATACAATTCTTCTTCTAAGCATAATGCTCTGATGGTGGTGGTGCTATTTATGTTGCTGGCTGTGTTGGTGACTAAAAAGTATAGACTACCAATCTATTGAGAATTTGTCACTTGTATTAGTTGTTTGTGTAAAAGCTATCTTCATCAGGTGTATCATTGATTTCTAAGAGAAAGAGACATCACAGAAAAAATTGACCTACCAGTATCGTACCTAATAGTTCATCATATATAAACCTAATGTCAATGAAATTCAGACCTCAAATTCCACTACTGATATAGTCGAATATTCCAACCAAATCATACAGCTAAACAGAACATTGAAGAATAACTTGAACTGAAAAAGATGCAGTAACTGATAGCAATAACAACACATGGAGGCAAAAGGACTCACTCTCTCCCCAGTAGATTTAATCAAAGATGGTGCTTGATGTCCCCCCTGAGTTCCATGGAAAGGTTACAGATGAGATTTTGTTCATCACTAAACAGTAATTAAGTTGCAGGACAGAGAGACAAGAGTATTCAGATAAATTGTGGGGGACAAATCGATAAACACAACCAAAATTACCAATTAAAGAATCTAAATATCCTATGTGCAAACTACAGCAGAGATTACCAACAATAAAATTAGAATTGGGGAAAAAATGCTAGTATTTCATCTGCTGGTATGAGTATTCTCGGTAGACTGGATGAATAAAAAAAGTAAAGGGGTTAGATTTAAGAAATTAACAATTGATTGCCAAAACCCATGTTTTATTTTGATGATATTTACGAGAAAAGAAAAGAAAACTTACTTTTGATTGTAACTGTAAGAAGATGAAATCCGAAATTCAAACACGAGATCTGAAGTTAACCTTTACAGTGAACCTTTAAATACATGAGATCGATCTTCTTCTGCTGTTACACGAAAATTTCAGAGACAAAAAATGATATCTGGAAATAGTGAAGAGAAAAATCTTGGGTAAAACTTTGAAGTATGTTGTTGTTACCTGCTAGCCTTTAAACTTTGATCTTTAGATTTCAATTTGTTGTTCTGTGACTGTGATTCGTACCTGCCATCAAATTCAGAAGACTCAGCAGGGAAGAAGAAAAGAAGAGGATTAGAGGAAGAATGAAGGCCGCAGCAGCTTAGGCTTAGGGAGTTAGGGTTTCCTTCTTCGTTTTTAACTTTTTATATGAGGGAAACAAGATATTGTGACACGTACGTAACAGGCTTACATTACTGTGACACGTAGCGGTGGGGAATGAGCCAGGTTAACCCGCGGGTTTCACGGTACGGGCCGGGTTAACCCGTTTCTTCACAAGCCACTAAATATACAACCCGCGCCCGTCTTGTTTAGTTACGATCCGGGACGGGTGCGGGTTTTCACGGGACGGGACGGGCCAACCCGCGGGTTTTGGCTCGGATTGCCAGCTCTAGGTGTAATACTGACCGATATTTATCAAAAGGATCGGGATCCAATAACAAATCATTTTGACAAACCAATTTGACAAAATTTCTAAACCATAAGATGCGATTAATTGGTCGGTTGATAAATTAAGATGAAGTGGTATCTAAACACTGTTATTTCTTGTTTGGTTACATCTAGCCGAGACTTGGGAAATAAAATTTTAGAAAACAATGTGATTGAATATTCTGGTTAAATTAGGGTCTATGAAACTTAATTGGGACCTACTACTAGATGATAAAAAAGGTCATTAGAAATAACTTTCACATCACCCATTATCCAACAATTACTTAAGTACCTAATTTATCCCTATTTAATTAACACTAATTAATCGTATTAGGTGTTAATTATGTTTTAGATTTGAGATCAACTAGTGTTAAAGGGTTCTGCAAAACATCAAACAGTTTGATTTTTTTGATTTTTTTTCGTAAACAGTACCCAGAATCGGTTTACGCTCATGCACTTGTAAACCGATTCTGGATTGGTGTTCCAAAATTAACAGAGGACTCCAACAATCGGTTGACATTGGTATATGAATAATCCGATTGTTCTAATCGGGGTTTTATGTGACGTATATAAACCGATTATTTTCTTTCATAAGAGAGTTTTTTTTTCATTCATTCCATTATTGTAGGATGCATTTAACACATACATCAAGCCTTTAAACCCCTAGGCGACCCTAGTGGACGAGTTATAGTCTCGTGAGGGTTTACATAGAGATCTACGTACCCACAAAACCTACACAAAAACTTCTAAAACCATCAATCTTCGTCGGAGGAATCCAAGTCTGATCCACCCTCCATGACGTCCGGGGCATACTCCGGGATTTTGGATACCATGAATTGATAGATTGCATCGAATGCGAATGCTTCCCCCTTTTCCTCCAAGTAGCGCGCTTTGACGACTTCATGCTACAAAAACAAAACACAAACTTACTTTGTTAGTGGTGTTTAGTAGGAAGATCAAACAACATGGATCACGTAAAATAAACCACAAAAATACTTACAAATTGTTCAATGGAGTGGCTAAAGTGGGTAGCGTTCCAATCCGTTTTTGGATAGCTAAAAAAGCAAGTATCGCATTTTCGATGACTAGGTGCCTATGTTGGACTTGTTGAACACTTCCATTAGGATTCCCAAACTCTTGCCTATTTTTGTTGTATACCCTTGCCCAAAAGGTTACGGCATCCACCCTTACAAAGGACTGATTTCTAACTCGAGTTTCCGCGTACCATTCTTTGGTGACGGATAGATCTTCATTTGAATCAAATGATGCCATTTTGGAGGTATGAAATGAGTAGTTGTGGAGTATATGGAGTGAGAAGGAATAAAATGAGCAATTTTGGGGCAAATGGGGTCCAAGGATGAGATCTCTATATATAGAGAAAGTCCCTAACGGCTATTCTTTTTTGAAAAAAGTGAAATAATTTGAAATAATCGGTCTTCTCGAAGGTCTGTAAAATCCGCTTGTGTTTTTATGCCAGCAGGAATCGGTCTTTCTTGTAACCAATATAAACCGATTAAAGACATGTAAAAAAAATTGAATTTTCACTGACACTAATCGGTTTATATAGATGCATATGTGATCCGATTATAGCTTGAAAAACATACAGGAAAAATAACATTTTTAAGGCATGAAGAATCGGATTATACATAACCCACACATAAACCGATTCCTTTATGGAACCTAGACAATCGGTTTATGTTGACATATCGAGTAGCCCGATTGTTGGCACGTCAGGCTAGAATTATTGAGCAAGACATAATTATAATTAAAACTTTAAGTGCACTAAGTTCAACACCATGATCATCCAAAATACAAAACTTAACCATCCCAAAAGAGAGTGTTAAAAACTTAAAACAACCACAAGTCTTATAAACTTAAACTTTTAATATCTAAAATTTAAACTTAAAAATTGAAAGAGCAGGAGCATTAGCAGCAGCATTTGCAGCATCAGCAGCAGCACCACCATCAACAGGAGCATCAGCACCAGCATCACTAGCGACAGCAACAACACCACCATCAATAGCAGCAGCTTCTGCTTCAGCCATGGCTTGAAATTGAGCCATTTCTTCCCACATACCTTCCATAAATCCATGGAGATCCCTCTTAGCTAAAATCATGTTTCTCCTCATCCTAGTGAACCTCATGACCTCATAAATCACTTCTAGTGCAAGCTTGTCTATCAATGCGAGGGCATTTCAAGACGGGTCTCACACCCATAAGCAAACTTATAGAGGCTTCTTTATGGCACTGGTTGTGGTTCCCTTAGAACATCCTCCAAGATGAGCTCTCGAGTGTAAAACGCTAGGTGTCCGAAGTCCATATCTACATTAAAAAGAAAAAAAATCAAGTTAACAATTGGTACATAACTAAACATATGTAATCTGATTCTGAACAACAAAACATATATGAGTGTCAAACATTATTAATAGGTTTATGTGATACATATATAAACACCGATTGTGGAATGGAATCTGAAGAGACAATCTTAATCGGTAAATTAACAAGCACATAAAACCCGATTATGGGATCGCATAGTTAAAAAAAAATTGTATCCAGAATCGGATTATTATAAAGCACTTGTAAACCGATTTTGGTGATGTATTTTCATATTTAGTTTCTAAACCTAGAATGGGTTGATGTTCATTATCATATAAACCGGTTACTCTGCATGCTCTTCATGGTCGAAGAACAAAATCCTGAATCGGTTTATTCGATATGTCATCATATACCGATTTTGGGTGTAATCAGAGATTTTGATGGACGAAAATCGAAGATTTAAACATGTAAATCAATGAAAAAATGTGAATCATAGAATGGGTTGATGGAGATTTACCTTTTTCTTGGTTGGATCGAAGATCGTTGGAGATGAGGATGAATTTTTTTTTATTAGGTTTTGAGAATTTGGAAAGATTAGGATGAAAATAGAAAGTTTTTCTGATTTAGGTTTTTATGTTTTTGGATTTTGCTTAAAATGGTGAGAATTAGTATTTACATGAGTTTGTTTTAGGAATTAATGTGGGGGTAAATTAGTATTTTTTAGAAGTTTGGTAACCCATAACAATTTGGTGGAGTGGGAAGGGAACTTTGATAGGCCAAAATTAAGTGGCATAGGCCCCAATTTAGCCAGGTTGAATATTGATGACCATCAGGCTCATCACCATGATCAACTATTTCTCTAAATAATAAAAACCCATCCATTTAATACTACTATCATTCATCGTCACCATTTTCTTCTTGTCCTACTTCTACCGGATTTGAATATGTCCTCCATTATCACCACCACCAACAGTTTCCCCTACCTGATCATCAAAATTTACATATAATGAACATCAAACTTTTTTAGAAATGTTAACTAAGTAAAATAAACCAAGTTGATGAAGATGGTATGGGTTGTATTAATGATTCTCTTACTAATGTTTTCTTGGTGTTGTAATAATAGAAATGTTTCTTCTCCTAACAATGAAAATCAAGAACAGTTTATTTCCCCTCCTAATTATACTCCTCATGCAGGTGACGGTATTGGGTTTAAGACTTTAAGTGGAAATATTTATCGAATCTGAAAATGTGAATCATCTCTATGCCTGATTTTGAGTGGAAATATATTAACTATGACTGAGTATATTTTCTTGTCTCTACCGGTCATAACAACAATTAAATGGTTGATTTTATTGTTCTTTCGGATATTTTGTTTGCAGAGTATATTTATGTTAGTGTAGGTCTAATGGTGGAATTCAAACTTAGAAAAAGTGTTGATGCCCGGTTGGAATGTTAAGTGGCTTCCAAGTTGGGGTCAACCGCACTTTTTACGAGGCATATTCCAAGGTTTCAGAGAAGATAGCTTGGAATTTAAACTAAAACTTCAATCTGAATATATTGTTTTGAAACATCATTCGAATTAATCCAATCTTGTGGTCAATTTACTTTTAAAATCTGATTGCCACTTTTTGGCCGTTGATTTTGTGGTCCAAGGTTGAACGCAGTTCAGATCGACGTTTTCGAGCCCATTTTACCTTCCACTATTAGACTTGAACTTCCATGATATATTCAAAGTGATGAGGTGTCATGGAACTTGGAAAATGGTATATTGTTCCACCATAAGACTTGCTTTTAACTAGATGAATCTTCATAGAATCGTTCTCCTATATCACGACACCCATGCATGAGATATTGTAAAATGTTTAATATATTGATTTTCCATTCTAAAAAAAGATTGAGCTCAATGATACCAAATGCATTTTCTTGATTCAACATCTGTTAGTATCGGGATGTATTTATATGTATCGGTGGACATGGGTTAATACAACATAGATACAATTTGTCACGACAGATATGTAATTGATACCCCTGGGATATATATAAACAAAGATCTTCGATCAACATCAACGGATACAAATACGATATAGTAGATATGAGTTTGGATAAATATGGCATACAACGGGTGAAGTTCTAGTTTCTTGTCTTTGTGCAATAGGTGATATAACTACAAAATGTTAGTCATTGGATATTGTAAAGGTACTGCATCAATGTTTTACTCATTCTGGACGAACTCCGTTTTGAACTCCACCAAAACATAAAAGCCATTTTGAGAGATGATTAATTATGATATTACCTAGACTACCAATAACACGAAACTCCCCACAAAATACCCAAAATAGGAAAATTAAAATTAAATCGGCTTTGTGGAGTTTATTTCAATGTTTGTTTAGAATTTTTGTACTTGCATTTGTTGAAGAACAAAACGCACTCCTGTAAACATTGCCAAAAACAAAGACCTATCGTGGGTATCAAACCAGTCAAAATATTTCCTAACTTCCTACAATAACAAGTGTTAGAGCATTGATTGGTTGAACCCACTGGCGTTGGTAAGTCAAATAAGTTTCCAAAATTTATATGCGAAAACACATTCTTGATAGTCTACTAACGTCAGTTTAGATTAGTGTTAGAGCATCGCTTCGCCGAACTCGCAAGTTTGCTATCTCAATATTTTTGTCAATGTTAGATATAAAAATTATATTTTGATTTCTAATATACTAAAGTCAAGTATCGATCTAGGATTAGAATATGGTAGTTGAATATCAGACATCACTAATAACCCTCAAAGATTGAAGACTGAAGAACAAACGAAGACATTTACCAGAATTTTATCAACAAAAGAGGCATGTGAAGACTGACATATCCTATTTATTAATGACATTTATCATTTTATCTTATGAGATTATGTCTTACGAATTTAGTAGGTTTAATATTCAAAGAAAAAATTTCGAGTTCAAGCTTGTCTTGGTTAAGCTCTCGAAATATGATTCAAGAAATGGATGTTCATATATCCTTCGCAATTGTAATTAAAAACAATTTATTGTTCACAAACTATTTTTGTTTCAAGTTGATGATTTGGAAATTACAAAACCAACAGTACATATTGTCAATAGCTATTAATAATGTTTCAAATTTAGTTATGAGAGATTTAGAACTTATTGGCGCAAGGTACACATACTTGTATGTATTACCTAAGTCGGTTTGAATTTCGCAGACTGTAGGGGTTTGCAAACCCTTTACATCTGAGTTACATAATGGGATAAGTTTGCAAACCCCTTGAATTTGACTTCGCGAACAACCAAGGTTTATAAACCCGGTTTGCAAAACCTTATGGCTTGACTTCGCGAACTTCCAGCGGTTTGGAAATCTATATAGTTCTAATTTAACAGAAGGATACAAACTATTCTATATTATTATGTTCGCTTTTACTACAACTCTCATAGACACTTTTAAGGCAAATACATTCATAAAATTACTTTGGGCTTGTGGATTTATTTAGTCTTTAGTATTATTGAATATTGTTAAACACTTGTAAGCTCAAAGGCATAGTTGCAGTTATGGACTATTAATGCATATTATGGAACATTGTGCATGGTTCCAAAACCCTAGACCATAATGCATATTCTTTTGTGTAATTTCAAGGAAATATTTTCACATATTTACGTGAACTCCTAATAAGAAATCCATTTAAACTGAGAAAGTGTTTACTTGGATCTAAAGTTATATAAGCTTGAATTTAAAGCTATCTTGAGCCTTGAAAATATATAAATTAAGGGACATTTGCAACATGATATCTCAATTTCTAGAACTCTTGTGTCCTTGTTGCAAAGGTAGGGTCATCCTCCATAATGTAGGTTCTTCATAGAACTGTATTCTATACTACAACTTTGAAATATTCACAGAGGGATTCGTGAAGACCGGTTGGTCTATCTTTTATCTGATAGTCCTTAATTATATCTGGATCTTGTTCTACTGGTTATTGAAGTTCACAGACTTTAGATCAGAAAGAAGATATATAGAAATCATAAAGTTCTTTTTGTCTCAGAATTTGTGATTCCTTCTTTGATATGTTTCGATTGTTCTTGAGAGAGGGTTAGTAATCCAGGCTTCTCTGCTAACAAAGTGGAAGTGTTACATATTTGTGAGGTCTGCTGGACTTTGTCTACTGCAAACATATTTCCAAACCAAGATTGAAACATATCAAAAGGGAAATGTCTATTAAAGGCAGATAGGTATCAAAAGTTTTCACAGAGGTTGAAAAAACTCTTAAGATGTAAAGGAGGTCAACTAAGGGAATCAAGTGCATAGAATATTATGAGGTTCAGGATACGTAAGGGCCACGACTACAACTGAATTTCTTGGAGGGTAAATTTGGTCTCAACTACATTCCAGTCTGAAGTCTGGCAGTAGGCTAATTCTTTAGCGGTATAATACAGTATGGTGTTTCAAACTGGGCGAGGTCCCAGGATTTTTCTGCATGTGCATTTTTCCTTGTTAACAAAATATCTGGTGTCTTGTACTTTTCCTTTTACGCATTATATTGTCCATCTTTTATAATAAGAATAACACAAGTAGTGCGTAACCAAACTAGATAGTTTAAATCCTTATTATTTGAGATCAAAACCAATACTTGTTCTTGTTGAATTCATATCTTAAAAGTTATATTGCAAGTTTCATACTTGTTAGAATTCAGATCCTCTTAATTCGGAAAAAACTAGATTGAACTTGGATATTAATTTTTGAGATCATCTAAGAACTCTTTTACACTTTGTATTCACAGACCTTTGATTTATACACACTGATTGTGGAAGAAAAAAGAAAAACTTTGTATCCAATCTTCTTCAAGGGTCTTTGCTTTGACCTACTTATGATTGTATTATGTTTTGTCCATACAGGTTTTTAAACGAAAAGTTGGTGGCGTACTTGGTACACTCTCCTTTTCAGTTAGGTTTAAGTAGTAGAGTATAAAATCAAATCTATCCTTGAAGTTCGGAGATTGAATACTACACAAGATATTCATCGAGAAAATCATTAGAAATTAATAATAAATATTTGATTTTATTGTTTATTCTGCCTCTATATCTATCAAAACAAAATGCTCACTCTTTGGAAAAAAATCCAACGATGGTAAGTAATCTTTTTATATGCACCAAAGAAGTTTTGATCCTATGAAAACCGTTGAATTCAGAAAGGTGTTCATGTTATAGTGAGTGAAAATACGAAACTAACAAGCCAAAAATCACTCAATTTTGATTTTTAACAAAGAAGTTATGAGTAAAACATTAAAGCTGGAAAAGGCGAATCTGGAGGTTCAGTTCATGAATAGAAAACAATACACGAATTTTCAGAAACAGTTCGGGATCTAAATGGGAAAAACGTTACTTTTTATGCCTATTTTAGCCAAGTTTTTTATGTTTCTTTTCTTAGACAGTGTGGCTTGCATTTTAAGCAACTTAGACTTGGCCATTCAATATAGAAATAACTTTCATGTAGCTGCACAAACTATCCTTTGGAAAATTGTGTTGTATTACATAAGTTTATTTTCCACATTTTTATTCTTCCCAAGTGATACTTACATAACCTTTTTATGAAAACCCCATCCACTCCTCTATGAAAATAGGGTCGTGATAGGCTTGGCGAGCCAACAAAAAAACGATAGAGGAGGAGAGACGTACCAATATGGGTGACAACTTGCATGGGAAGTCCTAGTGCACCTTGTTTGGTTGAAAACTAGACATTCCCTTAAGAAAGTACCAAGATAGTGACTATTGGTAATTCCTGGTTTTTTCTTTCTAGCCTACCCCAACTTGCTTGGGACTACTGGCTCAGAAGAACAAAAGGTTCGAGAACTTGTATCTATGTGATTATAATAATCCTTGTATTTTTAAGGTTCTTCTCTTCTACGATAAGGTTATTCAAGGACTATAACCCCTATATTTGATAGATCAAGATATCTCTAGAGTATTTCTAGTTGATCTTGTGAGTTAAATCAATTAGGTTACAGAACGTGTAAACCTAAGTGTTGGGGTGCATCTTCTAGATAATTAACGTTCTGGTAGAATATTTTTAAGAGTATATTCTAAAGAGAATTAACGTTTTGTTATATATCATATTTACAAGAGTAAATTCTAAAGAGAAGTTGCTAGCAGTTTTTACAGGTGCATGAATACAACTGAAACAAAACATTGAATATAGTCTTAAATATGGTAGCAGGTATTTGGTTTAACAACTTAAATTATTGTTTGTTCAATCTGGACTAGGTCTCTGGGTTTTCTACAAGATTGTAGTATCCTCGTTAACAAAATTTTATGGTATCTATAGTATTTCTTTTTCGCATTATATTATGTTATATTTATGAATGAAATATCACAGGTTGCAGGTCGTTAAACCATATAGTGTTTGATAAACTGTAAGGAACTTACAAGACTCGTTCTGTTCCATTGATATCTCGAAGTATAAATTACATGACTTGTTCTTGTTTGAATTTGGGTCTACTACAGTACGGGTACATACTATGTTTACCTTTTTAGATAATTATGTATACAGTTCCATAACTGAATTTATATATGTCAAGGATTGTTTGTATATGTTCACGAACGAAAAAGTTGGTGGTGTACTAGGTACTCTCTTTTTTTCAGTCGGTATCAGAGCAAGAAAAAACTGTAAAAACCTGATAAGTATGTGTTTGTATCAATCCAAACATGTAGACATGGATTTGATCTTGTGTTAATCAAGTTCTACTTATCTACTACCGGGATTTGATGGCATTAATTGCTTACTGTGGAAAATTGATATGTGTTAATTCTTACAAGCTCGTGATTTTAATACGTTGACGAAGGTCGTAAACAGTTACACTCGTCCAACATTTATTATTGACAATACAAATACGTTTAAAGAAATTGATGAATATGAAGCAACTGAGCCTACTGCAGCAAAGAAAAATTATGATGGGCATAACGCCATCATATATTTCATAAGCCAAGATCTCCAATATCATGTGAAACTTCGAAAGAAACTTAACATATCTTGCTGAACTTGTTTGAAGGAAATACCGCAGAGAAAAAAAACAAGGCTTCGAAATCTAGCGTCTGATTGGGAAAACCTTCTTAAATCTGATGATGATGATACCTTTGATGAATTTAACCAAAAACTCTTTCAGAACTATAATTCCTCACATTCGCGAGTAAGAACTATCCCAAAGAAAGGTATATTGTTTGAAATTCTCGGGTCTCTACTATCAAACTATGAGTCTAAAAAGCATGGCATCACAATAGAAAACTGTTAGAGTATTACTCTGTTGAACCCGCCAAGCATTGGTATGTTAAGGTTGGTTGTCATATTTTAGCATATCAAGAGTTGCTTGATTAGAACTACTAGGTTCAACTTTGTTAGGTTAGATTAGGAAGTCTAGAAATATTGAGACTTACAAGTATTACTTCGAAGACCTAAAGATTCTGAAGATGTATCGACATCAACGAAGACATCATCATTCTACTTGAGGTTAGTCATACAAGACTTGACTTGTTTCTATTTGTATATCATTACTTGAAGTCGTTTAGATTGAAAACATAACATGCGAAGTTATATACATGAAACTCTAGTATTAGGTATTGGATCATCTTATCATGATCAAAATGTCAAGGAAGAATATACAAGTTGTTTTACAACTTAGGTATATTGATTTACGAAGTATAATGCTTATCTTTTGAACTTCTTAATTACGACATAAACATAATATTTGTAACTTGTTACTAGATTGTGTAATGAATTTAGGATTGATTTCATGCCTAGAAAACTATGTTTGATTACATGAGTTTAAGGAAGTAGACTTATGAATTTATTTTGTAGTTGAAAGAAATCAATAGGATTGGTTATCCGATTTTTATTGAAGATCTAAAGAAAGACTGATCCCTACTTACGTTTGGGAATCATGGTGGAACCGATCCTTACCTATGTTGAGATTCAAGGTGGTACCGATCCTTACCTATTTTATGATTCAAATTAGTATCGATCCTAACCTATATGGGAATCAAGGTATAACCGATCCCTACCTACATTGGGAGTCATGGAAGAACCGATCCCCATATGCAAAACTGAAATCTCTAGTCACGTACACTTTAGGCTTTGTGTGATTTCTGAAATTGGGTTTGCTAAAATAGGAAAGTTCAAGATGTCGACATATTGAATGATTTGAGCATGTGCATAAATATTACAGTATATTTTATTGTTTAAAGATATTCCTTGATACTCAAGGTGAGATCCCAAATCGAAATGTTTGAGAATCTTTTTGTTAAGATTTTCGAATGCATATGTTTTTTCTTTCAGCAAGCAAAACATATATATGGAAAGATATATTAGTTAAGTGCTAGCTAATATTGAGTTGTATCCATGTGGGGTTTCAGTTATATAGTTCGATATTGATTGGAATTAGACAAAACCGAATTTAGTTACTTTATTGCATATCTTGAGAATAATTTTAGTTATGAAAATTCCTTGTCCAAACTACCTTGGTCTATAAATAGTGAAGTTTGTTCTTCTTACAAACTTATCCCGAGGCAGCCACTTCACCTTTGTAGTCACTGATGTAGCCGACTAATAATATTATCCGTAATAATATCTTTGAGAGGAGAGTATCCTAATTATATGAAATCTCTTATGTTCGCTAGTTTTAAGATTTCTTTGGGATCAAAAAGCGTCTCTTAGTACCGTTGGTGGGAAACTAGAATTGCATTGTTAATTTAGTTTTTGATTATTGATTTGATTGACTAACGGTTGTTAAATATTGATTGTGTTTAGTTTGATTATTCTTGAGAGCCTTATCTACTGACATAAGATCACTCAAACTAGATCAAGAGATTACCGGTATTTCATATTTGTCTTTAGATCTGACAATGACTTGTGATCATCCATTGTTAACAGACCTTGTTCTGTGTGTGATCGATCATCACTTGGAATCAAGTTTGGTTGTGCAGGTACAAAAGAAGATATTTTAAGATTTGAAGACAAGAAGATTTCTTATTGGTTTCTTATCTTTGTGATTTGCTTCGTGCATAAACTTGATTGGCTGGGATCCGACTAGATCTAGTTTATCTTTGATAGACTTGTTATTGCTAGTCGTATTAGATCGACAAACTATCATTTGGTGGTATTCTTCAGTATCCGAATCTGATAATTTGTATACTTAGATATGATTAACTTGTTAATCAAGATCTTATTAGATCTTACCTAACAAATGAGTTTATTATATTTAACAGAATATCCCTTGTGAACTCAACTATAATATCTTTGATTAACTTCTTGAGATAAAAAGAGTGTGTACGGAATAAATTAGTCCTTTACTGTTCGGAAAAAAATCAAAAGGAGTTGAGTGCTTGAAGTCTTCACAACGGCTGAAGCAAATTAAGATAGTGGACTCTATATTAGGATTCACATGCGTTGGACAGATTGGTTGTAGGTGCAGGGATACTGAGGAAACTAGGTAACTAGGTGCAGTTTACTTGGTCTCAACTATACGAAGTTGGTAGTGTTGTTTGTATATATAGCGGCTTAATTCTGAGAGTATTCAGAACTGGACTGGTCCCGAGGTTTTTATATGCATTTGCGGTTTCCTCGTTAACAAAATATTTTTGTGTGCTTTTAGTTTACCTTACGCAATTAAAGTAATTGCACTTGTACGTTAATCCAAACACTTGGGTTGATACCTATAGTTTAAGGTTGGTTTCGGACTTGTACTAAATACAACTGTATACCTTGTGGTTTGCTATCTTCTCGACAGTTTCTGCCTATATTAGATCACACTAGGTATCAGACTTATAGGTTGATATCGAAAAGATTGTGGTCTACTTGGTACCCTCGTCATTTCATAAATGATCTTTCCAAACTAACAAAGAGTGATCTAGTTGGTAAATTAAAGATTTTTTTACAATGAAAAACGATCTGAAAAATAGGTAAGTATTACTTCTAAAGTTGTAAACATTACTAGTTCCTCTGAGGATAAATCTAGTGTATCAGAAACTAAGGATGATATCCCACGAAAATTTAGAAAAATGTTAAGAAAAGGGAAAAAATGGTTTCTAAAGTTACATCATCTCCTTATCATAAGTCACATAATTGTGTTGATAATGATGTTAAATTTCTCAATTGTCTTGGATTAAGGCATTTATTGTTTGCTCTAGCAGAGATTACAAAAAAATAACATACACTGCACTTCTTGATGGTATGCCTGGTTATCATTATCAAGAATGTAAGACCGAAAAATATTTCCTATATATGTAGTTGGAAACTCTGATGACACATTGAAATCAAGGTTTGAAAATCCTCATGAAAACATCTTGAATGGGTTTTCTACTTGAAACTAGAAAAAAACAGTTGAGATGAACTTTCTAATAAAAGTGACTAACGTCTTGATAGAAATGTTGATGGAAAAGTATCAAAATTTTTTACGCTTCTAACTTATTTTTTAAAGAAGAATATGGGATTGTTTTATTCCGTGTTTGAATCCCCTGTCTTAATAAAACAAGAAACTTACGAAGATTTACGAAGACTATGAGATTAATGCTAGCACCAAGAGATCTCTCCTATGTGGCCATGGATAAAACCTAAATAAACATTCACTTGAATGTGATAATCTTCGTCGATATTTCTATAAGTTGGAAAAAAACTTGCTACACCCGAAGCAAGGAACAACTTCCGATAAATGATTTTGAAGACAAAGAAAGTGCATATCTCTCTCAAGAAAACCACCTTGAGGTTGATCTAGATGTTGCTCTTAAAACTATCAAAAGGTTTGAAGAAAAAATTAAAAGAAATTAAACTCAGTAATCGCTCAGATAAATTAACCGTGATATTAAAAGCATATAGAAATCATCGTGATACACGAGGATTGAGTTATGAAGGAATTGGCGCTCCTAATACTTGTAAAGAGGTAAAAAAATTCAAGTCCAAAGATTCTTCTGAACCAAAGGCTTCCACTATTGTTTAAAGTGAAAAATCCCCATCCCTAGTCAATGGTGGAAAGAGCAAAGTCTATGAAGCTCCAAAGCCACCATACACACGTCCAGGTAAGTGCACTCCTTATGTGTGATATTATTGTGGAAACAAGTGTCATCTGCAAAGGGAGTGTTCACATAAGTAATGAGAAAGTTCATGATGTTATTATTTGGGGATCACAAGAAGTGGTTAAACCTAGATCATATAATAAGTGATCTCCTTGATTATATGAATTACAAACATCCAACCTTTAGGAAAAGAAGTCGGTTATATGATAAACCGAGTTTTGCTCATAAACATCCTACGAATTCCCTTCATAACTTTCACAATTACAGAAAGAAAAAGTCCAGGACAAAATCTGATTCCCCCAATCAGAGAAAGACTACCTTGCAAAAGAATAGTCAATCCAGTTTCTCCCAAGAAATCTTGGAGAGATTAATGAGAAGAACATTACAATTGTTCTTAAACCCACCCAGAAATAGATGTTAAAGAGCATTAATGGAGCATTAAGTGTCAATAGGAAGGATCTCCCAGAAAAATCCACATCAAAAGAAAATGTGGACTCCATAATTATCGATGCTAAAATTCTCATGGGAAAAATGGATATGTACCTGTTTGTGGGTGAAAACTGTTTCTGCTGATTTTGGTAATTTTGGGTGTGTGGATGAGAAACGAATCTAAACCCTAAACAATGCACTGCACGGGGGTACTTTTGATTCAAGAGATCAATCTGTACAATCCTGGCCTAAACCAAGAAATGGTCATTCCAGGATTGCTTCGGTCACAAAGTGAAGGAGAAGGGTTGGTCTTAGGGAGGGAAGCGAGAAGAGTGTTGAGATCAGAATCGTCGATTCTGAAGGTGTGGTTGTTTATGACTTGTATCTGAAAGTAGAACTGGCTAGCAGAATGGAAAGCTACCAGGTGATTTGTAGATATTGTATCGTTTCCGACCAAAACTTGTTGTTTGGTGGAAATAGGTGAAGCCTATTTATACAAGTCATATTAAAACGTACCCTGGTCTCATAGGAAGTGGGAAAGATTGGGTGATGGAAGAGTGGAGTAACGCATAACCGTCAGAAACCCATGCTTCCATGATGAAGGAAGTGGATCCGTTTACATCCGTTACTTCTTGCCGCCACTAATTTTCCCGCTTCATGACACTTTATTATAACGGGCGTATTGCACGCCGCACGCTGTAAACCGCCAGACCAATACCCTGATGAGTATCCTCCAGTTTGTGACATGTTTGATGTCTCGAGTGTTTTCGTGGAAAACGTGTAACAGGTTGCTATGTGCGGCAAGTCAAAAGTCTTGCCACAGGAAAATGGCATGTGATGCTATTAGGCACGTGTTGGCTGGTCGCCTAAAACTTTCCACAAGTTTTTCAGTTCGGTAGTGAACTTGGATGGCTGAGATTGCATCTCGTGAGGAAGGGTAGCCGTTGATCATGGATACCTTCTGTTGGCGCCTGGTAATGGCACAGTGGCGTTTTTGGTGTATGCCAGTGGCACTGCGGCATGACTGGTATAAATCGTGCATGCCAGTGGCACGGTGGTATAAGTGGCACCTGGCGTAGCCATGGCCACGAGATTTAAGCGGCTAGTCTCCTGAAACTTGCCACAAGTATGTCAGTTCGGTGGCGAACTTGGATGGCTGAGATTGCATCTCATGAGGAAGGATGACCATTGATTATGGCCATATCTTGTTGTATAGCAAAGTGGCGCCATTGGCATAGTGGCTCCTGGCGTAGCCATGTCATAGCGGCATGCCAGTGGCGTAGCCGTGGCAACTGTTTTGGCATATTGGTGGTACACCGAAATATGGCTCCGGAAACATTGGCCATATTTCCACATCAATCCCAATGCTCTAGGAAATGTTAATTGGCTTGGTTGGCGTAGCAACTTTGTCTAAATTAGGGTTGGCGTGCCAAAGATCTAATTAGTGCATGCGGCATGTGGCATGTGGCTGTGGCGTATCGGCGTTTTGTGCAAATGGTGTCATAGCCACGCTAAAGGAACCATAGCCAGGCTATCATGTGGAAACGGCCATAGGAGTAAGGATTACCACGGGCGGCTATGATATGGCGTCTTTTTTAGGGTTTCCTGAGTTTCACATGGCTCGTGGCATGTTGTGGGCCCGAAGTGGCATAATTTGCACCACGACTGGAAATTAGGGTTTCGACCATGCGGGGTCGTGTTTCTGGTTAGGATAACCACATTGAGGTCTGTTATGGCGTTGGCCACGGACAGAACATGGGTTGGCAAGTAAGCACACTATTTATGGTATGTTGCCACGTTCGGCATGCTTTTGTGACAAAGTGGAACGTCTGGCATGTTGGGCATGCAGGTTTGGCATGTTAGTTAGCACATTGGCACAACTTTTGGGAAGCCAATTTTTACATCTCCTTTTTAATACTGTGGTAGGTTTTGAGCAACCTGATTGGTCGAAAGAGAGGTCCGGCCAAAACAAGAACGTGACCACACTTCTGGTGTAAGTGTGGCAAGTTTAAAGCGACCTGATTGGTCAATGGGAAATACGGCCGGAAAGTATGGGCCCAGCCACAACTTATGTGCGTGTGGCGAGTTTAAGGCGACCTGATTGGTCAGAAAAGAGGTCTTTCCAAGCATTGGCGTGGCTACACTTCTGGTGTGAGTGTGACGGCTTTAGAGCGACCTGGTTGGTCGATGGGAAATGGGGTCGGCAAGTATGGGCCCAGCCACAACTTATGTGCGTGTGGCGAGTTTAAGGCGACCTGATTGGTCGAGGGAAATAGGGCCGGTTTAGGATGGGGCGTGGCCACTGGAAAATGGCACTGGCTGGCTTAAGGCATGGCCACGTCTCCCTTTGCTGCCGTTCCTATCCTGCGGCTCCTTGTTTTTTGATTCTGGGCAAGATTTTGCACCTACTAATCCATGACGGATTAATTACCTAGTTTTCCTAGGTTTAATTTCGACAAGCAAGGTCTGATATACTGCGCAAGGCGCAAAACCCTAACTTTTGCAAATTAGTCAGGATGAATTCTATGTGTTGACACAGAGTTCTTTTTAGTTCATTGCCAGAGAGCAGCATGCTTTCTGATTGAATACCTTATGCAAAGACCTTATCCTTGATACTTGGAAATTCGTGCTACTCTGCTGCGGGTGAACACAAATCGTCATGCCATACCAACATTAAGGGTTCAGCCGGGGAACATAGCACAGAAAGCATTCAAAGAAACTCATATTAATTGAATGTAGGCAAGGCACCGAAATTTACAGAGCATCTGGGATTGTTGCTACATGCGCCAGTCTGGATAAATTTCATGTAAATATATTGAACGGCTCAATAAATGTGCCAGTGAAGAGATTGACACTCATGGCTTCGTTTCCTCGCAGAGTGACATCACATCAGATACAAGATTTTACAGATTTAACCCTGAGCTAAAAACCACCATCAACAATATCTCAAATATTTTAAAATTGATTCCTTCTATGATAATGCAAAGGAGAAAAACAAGAATACGGGCACAAGAAACAAACTAAGTGAAGACTTACATATTGTGGAAAATACATAAATTTAGAAAATTTGTCATAATCACTCGTGGTGAACAAAATAATGTTTACCCCACCAAAACTTGATTGTGTTGAAACTGCATCATCACCTTGAATGTCCTAATATGAAAAATGGTGAGGGAAGCACAAGAATTAGGGTGCACATTATGTTGGGTAAATATTGAATATCTGGTGAAATCGTATGATTCATGATGCGATTCATCTATAAAGGTATGTCTATAAACTTGGTCAAGTGTTATGATTATATTACTAGTATAACTGTTGCCACGATGGGAGGGCCGACCGAAAAAATTGACGAAAAAATTGCAATAACGTTAAAGTGTATTTGAATGTCACTGTTCAACATTTGTGTAGGTTAATGGCACGAGTTTCTGATTCGCCACTCCAACCTGGTGGAGGTTTCAGGGGTAAAATCTCTGCTCTAGAGTTCATACTTGCACTATACATGCTATAGTCTGCAGTACCATTGCCACCCAGCACCAACATTTGAAATTTTTGAAGATCTGAATTTGCTTCAAAAATAGTGCTCTGACCAACTTTCTCACCATTGTTGATATTTGGCATGTCACCGTCAGCGTCCAACGCCCTTAATACCTAACAAAAAAGAGCAAGAAATGTGTAACTATATCGTGAAGTATTTTTAATACACCAAAAAAAAGAAAGAAGAAAAGTTGTTTTCTACCTGCACCATGAGGGGTCTTTTGTTAGCAGAGTGACGAACACAAGCAGCAGCTGTCTCAGCCATCCTAAACATCTCTCTCTCTCTCGACGTATCTCTTTTCAATCCTTGGATCTGCCAACTCTGAAAAAACTCCAGTTTCGACTGCACTGGCTATCAATGGTCTGGCCAGCAGAAAACATCCGCCAAGACAAAAGTTCACCTTATTCAAGGCGCAGAAGTATTTCTAGGAAAACAATAACAGCAGGTCAAAGGTTCCTGAAATATATACATATGCTTACCCATTCTTCTAAACTCTCATCCTGGCTCGCCTCGACAGGTCTACGTCCAGTCACAAGCTCTAGAAGCACTCCTCCGAACGAGAACACATCGGATCTATCAGTCAATTTGCCACTTGAAGCATACTCAGGTGCCATGTACCTGAAAAAGTATAACTCCAAATTTATCAAATAATTTACAAGTGATGCCACATTATCATCTATCACTGTTATATTAGCATCGGTTTATATAAAGACCTTACAGACTCATTAATAGATATGATTTATAACCTACCCAAATGTTCCCATTACACGAGTTGAAACATGGGTGGTGATGTCATTTGATATCTTAGCAAGACCAAAATCTACAAATAGATAATCAAATATCTCAACAACTTCATTAGTACCCAATCTACTCCTCCAGCGACTTTAGGGTGCAGATCACATCCCTAGCTCCGTATTATCCATTGTGACATCCCTGAGATTTACATATAAAACATTAATGTACCTGGGGTTCAAACTTCTACTGGTCTCCCAATCACATACACCACAAAACAAATTATCTACTGCCAGTGTAAATAATCAAGACATGAGTATGCTGCTAGTAGTCGAGCATGGTTCGAACCTAAGCCTATAGTGTAACCAGTTACAGATTTTACAGAGATATAACCATATACAAAGAAATGCACTGTTAAAGTAAGCGTGTTCTCTCTTCGAAATCGAGGGCTAGACTTTGGACCACCTACTTATTCTCCCAAATACACTGAAATTACAAATAAAGGATATCTAATATGACAGGGCAGCGAAACTGCACAAGGCCACAAGCACTTTCATCTCTCTAAGATGAGACACCATGAAAATGAATTTCATATCACAGTTTATGATTAGTGTTAATTTAGCAATTATCTGAAATACTAAAAAAAAGAAAGTTATAAAAGATGACGATGAGATTACCCAGTTTGCAGACACCCATTTTCTGATGCTGCGAGTAGAAGCTTATCAGCATCGTCATCCTCTGCACGTTTCCATAATAGTTCAATTCCATCCATGTGAAATTGAGTTATCTGATTGCTTCTGGACCTCCATTGGGTTCCATCAAGCAATTGGAATCATTTATCCACGAATATATACTGCGCTAAAAGGATGACTAAGAATAAGTAGTCAACTCCACGACCTCCCCTTTGTATAATTGATTGCGAGATTTTTATACCTAACTATTTATCTGCCAAGTTATGTCACTTCTGTATAGTTTGATATACGTTTTCTTCCCTATAATTGTATATGGGATATGGCATATAATCCGAAATTGACAGGGAAAAAGCTATCAGATGACGAAGTAACCAAGCTACTCACCCTAGCTCACCTTGATTCTTCTTTCGCTAGCAAAAACGGCAATGAACTTTCCGTTGGGAAAATCCTATATATATATATATATATAGCACTCAACTTACTGCACAATAAATCCCTAAAAACAGAAATCATGCCCCATTTTCTGATAATTTTACATTACATTACTAAGTAAGATGTCTATGCTTAATGTATTAAACAACAACTTGAGAAACTCTACGAATCTGAAACCGTAAAAAGCAATAGATGCAATGAAAAATTACTGAATGAAACCCAAAAATTGGATAGACAACTTACAGATTCATAAGAAGAAGAAAGAGATTGACCACGACGAGTTACATCTTTGAGCAATACTGAAATCGCTCACCTGCATTTTCCACCAGACTCTCAATCAACTCAAATATCAACACCCATTTTTGAATTCTTCTTCTTTACTTTCAAAATCACCCCAGATTACTTCAATTGTCTTCTCTGGGATTCACAGCAAACCCTAATCATCATCATCTCTTCAAGAACCCTAATTTGGAGAATTCGAAGAAGTTAAGGGTTTTGATTTCTGAGTAAATTTTTTTCTAGGGTTTTGATTCGTATCTATAAATTATTCAGGGTTTATGTGAATCAATCAATCTATCTTCTCTATCCGAAAACGGAGGTAATCAGAGATGATTTTAATGGAGAAGAGATTGGGTCGATTTGTGTTTCTGGGAAGGAATGTGTTTATCTTTTGGGAAGAAGAAGAAAGAAAGAAAGAAAAAAATTTTAAAATTTTTTTGGAGGTGGCCGGATTCGAACTCAAGGCCTGTACCTCGAGTTTTACTAACCTGCCCCTCAACATTTAAAAATATTCCAACTTCCGTGTCCTTTTTTCTGAGCGTTTAAAGTTAAGCGAATATCCTTGTTTTAATGTTGTATTTACACTAATTTCAGTGAGATATGGAAATGTAGAAGCGCTCTTTAGTCCTTTCATTGTCGATTGAAAATGGTTTAGGACACCAAAATCCAATTTTTTTGTGTCAATTAGGACTGTTCATGGTCGGTTTTGGTCGGTTTCTAGCCAAACCAAAACCGAAACCAATACTATCGGTTTCTAAAAATCTAAACCAAACCAATTCATTAACCATTGGTTCGGTTTCCAAATGGTTTCAGCCGGTTTCGGTTTGTCCCAGTGGTTTTTGGTTAACCAATAATTATGTCAAACCAAAAAAAATTACACAAATTTATAGAAAAAAAATCGTAGCTGCAGATAGTATTGGTTTACAAAAATTTATAGACAAAAAATAAATAAAAAGAATATCAAGAATAGTTATAGCTTACTCTAAATCTAGAGATCAAAAGAAGATATATAATATATCTTAATTTAGTTAATGAAAAACAGAAAAGAAGGAAGACGGAAAGAAGAAAGTCTAGTAGCAGCACTGGCTGCTATAGTTGGGGGTGGAGAAGGGAGGCGACTGAGAGAAGGAGAAAGAGAAAGAAGGAGAGTATCATAATGAAATATTAGATTTAGAGTTTCTATTTATCCTCTAAATCAATAGGTAGAATCTAATACTTGTAAATCAACTGTAGAAACTAAGTTTAAAAATTAATCGGTTTTCCAATGGTTTTTGGTTTGGTTTTAGAGGTCAAACCAAGCCAAAACCAACACTATCGGTTTCCACTTTCTACACCATAACCAATCCATTAGTAAATGGTTCGGTTTGGTTTACTCCTAACTGGTCTGGATCGGTCCGGTTCCAGCGAAAAACCGAAACCATGCTCAGCCCTAATGTCAATTGATGACACTTAGGATTTACAAAAAAGTGGCCATATAAAGATCCTCCCTCGCTTCGCTCGGTCGGCCCAATTATATGCTTGATACCGTGATCTATTAATACCGGAAATATTTTTGTATTTCCGCTCTTATGTTTAGCTAGTTGATTTGGTGGAAATTTTAGCAGCATGAATTGATTATTTAAACATGTACTTGAGGTTAAAATACCCGATATTTCTGAAGGCCATAAGTTACATCCTTTATTCATGTTGAGCCATTGCTCATAAGAGATGAATCCATGACAAGGGGTTAGGTGACTTTGTTGTGAGAATGGTTGTGATTGTAAATGAAAATGCGGGGGTCTGACAACCACACCCAACAATTCGTTTGGCAATCTGAGAGGACTTACTCCAATACATTTTCTAGAGAATCAACTAGACAGTCAGACTCAATCTAGAATAAAGTATACCAAAGAGTTTAATATCTCTAACTCTTAATTCAATCAACAAATAGAAATCTGCGAGCCCGATTGAATATAAGAGGAATTACTTGAACGGTACCAAAAACCAATGTTCAAGTGCAAATCAATGTAAATCAACAACCAAAGGTTGGATATTCTAATTGATTGATTTTAACGCACAACCTGTGATATTTCAATTATATAACAAAAGATAATGCGGAAAAGAAATAACACAGACACCAGAATTTTGTTAACGAGGAAACCACAAATGCAGAAAAACCTCGGGACCTAGTCCAGTTTGAACACCACACTGTATTAAGCCGCTACAGACACTAGCCTCCTACCAAGTAACTTCGGAATGAACTGTATTTGAACCCTAATCAATCTCACACTGATTCAAGGTAAAGTTGCGCTCCTTACGTCTCTGATCCCACCAGGATACTACGCACTTGATTCCCTTAGCTGATCTCACCCACGACTAAGAGTTGTTACGACCCAAAGTCGAAGACTTGATAAACAAATCTGCCTCACACAGAAAAGTCTATATGATTGAATAAATCTGTCTCCCACAGAAATACCCAAGAGTTTTTGTTCCGTCTTTTGATAAATCAAGGTGAACAGGAACCAATTGATAAACCAGACTTATATTCCCGAAGAACAACCTAGTATTATCAATCACCTCATAATAAACTTAATCGACTAGCGAAACAAGTTGTTGTGGAATCACAACGATGAGACAAAGGTGTTTGTGACTACTTTTTTTTATCTTTCCTATCGGAGATATAAATCTCAAGCCAATTTTACAATTGCACTCAATCACGATAGAAACAGCAAGATCAGATCACGCAGCTACAAAGAGAATAGTTGGGGTCTGGCTTCACAATATCAATGAAGTCTTCAAGTCGTTAACCTACAGGGTCTCGAGAAGAAACCTAAGGTTAAAGGAGAATCGACTCTAATTATGCAACTAGTAACACACAAGAGGTGTGGGGATTAGGTTTCCCAGTTGTTAGAGTTCTCCTTTATATAGTTTTCAAATCAGGGTTTGCAATCCAAGTTACCTTGGTAACAAAGCATTCAATATTCACAGTTCGATGAAAAACCTGATTCAACCAAGCTAATTTCTTTCAATCATTAGATCGAACTTAGCTTGTTACACAAATGAAATGTACCCCCATTTAGGTTTATGTCATCGTACCCAAACGTGTACACCATGTTGATTCACAAATAGTTAACCGAGGTTATCCATATGATTACTCTCATATCAACCTTATTCATCTTAACCATAACTAGTTCAAATGACTCAAATGAAACTAGTTAAAGAGTTGTTCAATTTCTATATTCTCATAGATTTATACAAGAACACAATGATGAGCACGAAAGTGCGCCACATTTTCACCCATAAATACATTAGCTGGGACTCATTTTATCACTAATAAACTTGTTTGTGGGTATTTTTAGGAAATAAACGTTTTTGGAAGATTCGGCTCGAAAAAGTACTTAAGACACCCCAAAGGAGTGTTAAAGGCGTCCCAGAAAATGTGTTGGAAACACCCCAGAAAAAGTGTTAAAGGCACCCCAGAAAAGGCATCAAAGGCACCCTCATTTTGGATAAGGGCACCCCCAGACATCCAGTTGTTAAAGGCAACCGTGTTTTGGATCAGGACACTTCATCTTCAATAATTCGTAATTCAGTTTTGGCGGGAAAATGTAGCAGCAGCTATCCAGATTAGGGTTTGTGATTTGGGCGGGATTTAATGAGATTCAATCGCTGATTCTCATGGTTTAGACCTGTTATGTGTATACAATGCTAATATGGGTACTTGATCTGGCTGGATTTGGTTAGAATTTCGGTTTAAGCAAAATAGGGGAAGTTAAGATATTCGGGTTTGTTTTCTATTCCTGGAACAAATTTGGTGGTGATATACTGGGAAACTTTCCATAGTTTGGATTGATACTGAGTTGTTATGTCCGAACAGGGTTGGTAGTCGGGTAAGAATCGTGAAAAAAGGGAAGTTGTTATATGTTCCTCGATAAAAAAGGGAATGAAGTACTCGGCCTGAAAGAAGATATTCTAAGGAGATTTTGTAGAGGATTCTCTCTGATTTTGATTGGCATTGACTTGTAGTTGTAATACAGGGAAGGTATGTGTTTTGGATTCGACTAAGAAGGAAGATACGTGGGAATCTCATAAAACAGAGGTTGTTATTATTCTCGGATATTTTGTTCGTTATTTTGGGAACTGTTTACGTGGTTGTAGCGTAGCTTTTGTTGTCTGAGAAGAGGATGGAACGTGTTTGGAGTATTTTGACACGAGAAAACTACCTGAGAAGATAAACTAGGGAAGAAAAATATCTCGAGAATATTTTCCTTTACTGCGGTGATTTTCTTGTTGCATAAAGGAATAAATAGTAAAGGGATATTCCAGCAGCAGAAAAATAGTGAAGAACACGAAGAACAGACTCACGAAGACAGTCGTAAAACATTGTCGTTTATGCTTAAGAGATAAGACTGTCATCTTGCGACAGTTTACAGTTATTCTTTGTAATAGTGGGTTTGCAACGACTACAAACGTTGCAAATTCCCGGTTTAATTTGATTTTCTCCTTTTCTCTTCTTTGTAAACACCATTTGAGCAATAAAAATGGATTTTGAGTGTGTTTTCATCATGCGAAGCTAAACCCCATCACTGGGACGACGGAGGAAGACGAATTTCATACATGGGTAAAATTATTTAATTCTTTTTAAGACTTTTGCATTAATTTTAATTGAAATATGATTTGAATTAATTGGTTGTCATTTAATTTGATGAGGTATGCTTAGCTTAAATGTTTTGATACATCATGCTTAGGATTTACAACTAATCTTTTGAAAATCTACCTTGGAAAAATCAGAGTCCATGTTAATTTTATTGAGCTTTAATTGTTGAGGATAAATAAATTGAACCATATGTTATGAATTCGACGAAATCCTAGTCCCAGTAACTCTCGCCTTTGTTTATTATTTTCTTTAAATATTTAAATTTAATCTTCACAAGTCTTAGAGTTCGAATCTCACTACTACAACAATTTAAAAAATGTATCACACAATTGAAGAAAAATCGGTTTGATTCACTCGAACCAATACATGAACATTATATCCACGGTTTTCAAAGATTGTGTTCCTTATTAATAAATGTTTAACTTCATGTAAGCTACCGATTTTAGAAAGTAACCTACTTAAGTATGCGTATGGATATGCGTACTTAAGTAACCGGATTTGAGTTTGGTTTGGTTTACAAACTCAGCAGAAATTCACGGACGTGAACTTTCTGCCAGTACGCGTACTTAGGTAACTGAATGAGTTGGTTTCGAAATTCCAACATCATCAGAAATTCACGGACGTGAACTTCTGCTTACGCATACTTATCCAGTTTCCTTCAACCATTTTGTATACACACAAGTATGCATACTTTAGGTTCCCGTTTTTGGACTTATACACTAATGTGCGAACACACTATGCTTTTATCTAAAGATGGTTACAAGATTCTAAAATCTTTATTTCAATCATTGAAACATTCTTCTATAATTAGAATAGTCGTTTTCACATACTATTAGCATCAAAGCAATTCTCAAGATATTGGAATAATCATTATCGAAACATTCCAAGTCTTACACCAAATGATTGTATCATACAAACCATGTAAGATGTTACTCGTTAATTTTCTCATGATATAAGATGAACTTGGTCGAAGCGAAAGCTTACCAACACATATTTTTAGAAATATGTAAGCGAGATATATTCGGCTCGAAATCTCAAATGTGTATATAGAAAACTATATCGTAATACGACTTATGTCTCAATATAGGAGATATAGTAGAAATAGACTTTCCAAGTGATAGATGAATTTAAGTCTCCACATACCTTTTGTCGATGAAGTTCCACAAACTCTCCTTAGTAGTTCTTCGTCTTCAAGTGATAAACGTCGTGAAGTCTAAGCTCAACTACACAAACTATGTCCTAGTCCGAGACATCTATAAATAGTCTAGAAATCAAGACTTATAGTTTTGATAACTAACATTGACAAACATGCTTGATAAAGCAACGCATGCGAGTTCGACCGAGCAGTGCTCTAACAATCTCCTCGTTTGTCAATTTTAGTGACAAAACTATCAATACATATGGATTACAAAATAAATAAAAATTATAGGTTCTCATCAAAATGCTTGATCTCCTTGGCATCTTCAACGCGACTCGAAATCTTCGTCACTTCCAAGTACTCCATGCTCCTAAAGGTTGTAAGTTCAGCATCATAGTTGTTGAATATCCGTAGCGATAACAATGAGAAAACAAATGCTCTCGATCATTGTTATACGGTGTCACAGTATTATTACACATCATCAAAGTTCAATTGTATCACAACTTTGACAACAATACTATGGTGATATGTATCACTCCCCCATTAGTCAATACTTCATCTCAACATGAAAACCACTCCCCCATACATAATGATCCGTAAACCACATGTATTTGTAGTATCACACTACCCATTAATTCTCCCCCCTTTTGTCAATATAAATTGGTAAAGGTACGAAAACTAGTGGGATCCTCATGAAATTTTCATAGAGATACTTCATGACCAAAAGAGAATACCATATCAACTTATTTAGATGCCATCATAAAGACGAAGCTAAATGCATTCATCAAGAAGTTTACAAAGATACAAGATAACCCCTATAATATTCTACAATCGCACTCCTTTGGCAATTAAGCACAACTTTAAAAAGAACTCTCCCCCATGAAACGTCATTCCCGAAAGAACAACAAAGGCGACCTTACTTTCACAAGAAAAAAAGGATTTCTTTGGACATAACCAAATCACATGAAAACATGAATTTGAATCCAAAGTATTCAAATGAATTAACCAAAAGAGAATCCATGATTAATCCAATCGAAATGCACAACTAAATTAACCACAAGAAAACCGATGATTAACTCAATTGGAATTACACAACTAAATTAACCACAAGAAAGTGATCAATTCAATTGGTCATGCTCGTCATAAGAGAACTTACAGAGCAACAACTAAATTGTCCACAAGAGAATGATCAATTCAATTGGTCATGCTCAAACATAAGAAAACTTATGTAGCAACACAGTATATGCACAAAAATGTGGATCGGAGATTGACCAATACTGCGGAATAGACAAGGATTCATTCTATTTTTCATCACTATTTGCACAATGACATGTAATAGACTTAATCCTTGTAAACAAAATCTTTATCCTTTCTTCCATCAAAATAGTGATAGACATAAAAGGCTTTAACTTTTGTAATGTCAAAAGTACATTCTATCTTCTATCAATACTTTCATACCGACATAATAGAGATAACTTTTGAACAAGTATGGGACATTCATAGGTTCACGGACGTAAACAACATATCCCATAACAATTTGCAATATATAAAATCATAAAGATTAAAATTACAAATATCATCTTCCAAATAACTTAGAATTTAAATCAATAAATCTAAAAATATTGAAGATGAAAATCATTGGACATAGCTATGTGTACTCACAATAATGGTTATTCCAAACCCTAGTTATTCTTCTAAAAACAAAAGAAGATTTACTAGACATTGTAGAGCTTTCTCAGGGCATCTACATAGAATTCCTTCTCATTATTGAAAAAGTCATTGATGATGGGATCATTCAATTCCTCCAAATCTTCAGAGATATCAATTAACTCACAAAGTTCTCTTTTCAGTTCACGCAGAGTGTTCTTTGTTAGAGACAACATTTGTTCATAGTGAGAGATATCTCTTATAGAAGAAATGATTCGAGATTTTAAATCATTTCTTTTCCCAATGAAATCCTTCACCATAGCCAAAGTTATTATCGGAATGACAAACAAACAATAGGTAGTTAGAGGAAGAACCTCGATCATCAGTCGTGTTCTTCGCCTTCATTTTCCTTGAAGAAGAAATTCCTTCACACAGTTACACATTAACTGCTTCTACAACATCTCTTTTCGTGGTACCTCTAGTTATAGGGGCCATGAGACTGTATCTTTAGAAAAGAAGGTAAAGAACAGTGATGTTCACAAATGAACATAAATAGACTCCAGGATAGATAAACCCTAAAGGACCTTGAAAAAGTCGCCACGGTTCATGATCCATTATCAATCTTAACAATAAAATATTTACTTGCTCAATATGGAACAAAAAAATCAACAAAAGATTTACATGACTTGAATCAACCTTGAAGTAATCCTTATTTTTCAAGTCCAAAATAAGGGTACGATTTATTACTATGGTTTAGATAGTAATAGAGTGAACAGAGTGTTCACATCTTGTGTCACCGGGTGACATTTCAAGGTTTGTTGAGTTAACGGACTTACTTCGTCTAACTCTGATTCTTTTGGATTTCTTCTTATACTAGGCGTCTCTGATACTTCTGTATAGTCAGATTCATCTTTTGCATGTCATCTTGAAGTTTGGTAATTCTTTTACAGTTCCTCTTGAATCTCCAACACATACTATGGACATGACTTGTACTTCCAAAAAAAGAGCAGAGCAAAGAAGATTTGCTTTGTAGAGCTGATACATGTTTATCACAACGCTCAAGTTTGATTGATCCAAAACCGGTTGGAACGACCGAGTTTGTTGTGCTTACAGTTTTACCTTTGAACCCTAAATCTTGTGTGTTTCCAAAAGCCTTTTGAACAAATAACATTGCTGAAATTTTGTCTGAGCTTCCTGACAACCTTTGCAGGTCACACTTGAGAGAATTGATCTCCTTTTCTTTTAGAAATAGGGTTTTGGTGAATTCATCATTAAGACAGTCAATCTCAAGATATTTCACCTGTAGTGATGATTCAAGTTTATTCAACAGTTCTTTCAGTTGAACGCTCTCCTGGTGAATTTCTTTAAACTTATTCAGAAATTCTAGGATCTCAGTTTCAGATTCGCATTCCAAACTGGAGTTTGAATTACAAGAAACTTCTGCCGAGAAGGCAGAACTTCCCGTACACACTATAATAGTATGTAAGACGTTGTGATACTGAGATTTTTCTTGGCTTGAATCATCAGAAGCAATAGAGAGAGAAGACGATCTCTCAGATCTTTTGCTTTTCTTTACCATATCCTTGATCTTTTATGTCATCAGTGATTTATTAGAATCAACATGATTAGAACAATATTCATCAGCCCATGACAAGTTAGAGGCTTCACTTGGAATGGTCACAACATTGAAAGCAGAAGTTCTGACTGTATTCTGATCAAGATCAAGTAATTTAGTCTTTCCCACAAGAGTACTTCTGGAAAGAGTATCAAGGTTATTTCTCTCAACGATGGCATGATTCTTAGAATCGTATCTAGATGGCAGCGATCTGAGAATTTTCATCACAATGTTCTTTTCAGGAATAGTCTTACCCAATGCAATAGATGCATTAACAATTTCAGACACTTTGTGGTTAAACTCATCAAATGAATCTTCATCTGCCATACGAAGGTTTTCCCAATCGGAATTTAGGTTTTGAAGCCTGGCTTCCCTTTCACTGGTATTTCCTTCGAATACGGTTTCTAAGATATCCCAAGCATCTTTAGACCGAGTGCACGCAGTCACATGCTGCTGAAGATCTGGGGTAATGGCATGTATGATGACATTCAAACCGTCAGAGTTTTGCTTTACAACAAGTATCTCGGCAGCATCATATGCACCAATGTTCTTTGGAATGGTTGCATTACATATTGTCACAACAGGAGCCTCATAGCCATTAACTACATAAACCCATGATTGAAAATCACACGCTTGAAGATAGGCACGCATAAAAAATTTCCACCACAAGTAATTTGAGCCATCGAAGACTGGTGATACGTTTATATAGATAACACCTTTGTCCATATCATATCGCTACAAACACAGACTTGTAAGGTCTTTAACGTGTTTGCCTGCTCTGATACCAATTGAAAATGCGGGGGTCTAACAACCACACCCAACAATTCGTTTGGCAATCTGAGATGACTTACTCCAATACACTTTCTAAGGAATTAACTAGACAGTCTTACTCAATCTATAATAAAGTATACGAAAGAGTTTAATATCTCTCACTCTTAATTCAATCCGCAATCAACAAATAGTAATCTACGAGTCTAATTGAATACAAGAGAATTCACTTGAACGGTACCAAAGACCAATGTTCAAGTATCAATCAATTTCAATCAACAACCAAAGGTCGGATTTCCAATTGATTGACTCTAACGCACAACCAGTGATATTTCAATTATATAACAAAATATAATGTAGAATAGAAATAACACAGACACCAGAATTTTGTTAACAAGGAAATCGCGAATGCAGAAAAACCTCGGGACCTAGTCCAGATTGAACACACACTGTATTAAGACGCTAAAGACACTAGCCTACTACAAAATAACTTCGGGCTGGACTGTAGTTGAACCCCAATCAATCTCACACTGATCCAAGGTACAATTGCGCTCCTTACGTCTCTAATCCCAGCAGGATACTACGCACTTGATTCCCTTAGCTGATCTCACCCACAACTAAGAGTTGCTACGACCTAAATTCGAAGACTTGATAAACAAATCTGTCTCACAATAAAAAGTCTATAGGATTGAATAAATCTGTCTCCCACAGAAATACCCAAGAGGTTTTGTTCCGTCTTTTGATAAATCAAGGTGAACATGAACCAATTGATAAACCGGACTAATATTCCCGAAGAACATCCTACTATTATCAATCACCTCACAATAAACTTAATCGACTAGCGAAACAAGTTATTGTGGAATCACAAACGATGAGACGAAGGTGTTTGTGACTACTTTTCTATCTTGCCTATCAGAGATATAAATCTCAAACCAATTTTACAATTGGACTCAATCATGATCGATAGAAACAGAAAGATCAAATCACATAACTACAAAGAGAATAGTTGGGTCTGGCTTCACAATCCCAACGAAGTCTTCAAGTCGTTAACCTACAGGGTCTCGAGAAGAAACCTAAGGTTAAAGGAGAATCGACTCTAGTTATGCAACTAGTAACACACATGAGGTGTGGGGATTAGGTTTCCCAGTTGCTCGAGTTCTCCTTTATATAGTTTTCAAATCAGCGTTTGCAATCCAAGTTACCTTGGTAACGAAGCATTCAATATTCATCGTTAGATGAAAAACCTGATTCAACCAAGCTTCTTTCAACCATTAGATCGAACTTAGCTTGTTACACACAAATGAAATGTACCCTCATTTAGGTTTATGTAACCGTACCCAAACGTCTACACCATGTTGGTTCACAAATAGTTAACCGAGGCTAGCCATATGATTACTCTTATAATAACCTTATTCATCTTAACCATAACTAGTTCAAATGACTCAAATGAAACTAGTTAAAGAGTTTTTCAATTGATATATTCTCATAGATTTATACAAGAACACAATTGAAGCAATATCGGTTTGATTCACTCGAATCAAGACATGAACATTATAGCCACGGTTTCCAAAGATTGCATTCCTTATTAATAAATGTTTAAGTTCATGTACACTACCGATTTTTGAAAGTAACCTACTTAAGTATGCGAACGGGTATGCGTACTTAAGTAACCGGATTTGAGTTTGGTTTGTTTTTCAAACTCAGCAGAAATTCACGGACGTGAACTTTCCGCCAGTACATGTACGGCTACGCGTACTTAGGTAACTGAATGAGTTGGTTTTGAAATTCCAACATCAGCAGAAATTCACAGATGTGAACTTCCGCCAGTATGCGTACGGGTACGCATACTTATCATGTCTCCTTTAACCATTTTGTATACACACAAGTATGCATACTTTAGGTTCCCGGTTTTGGACTTATACACTAATGTGCGAACACACTATGCTTATATCCAAAGATGGTTACAAGATTCTAAAATCTTTATTTCAATCATTGAAACATTCTTCTATAACGACAATAGTCGTTTTCACACACTATTAGCATCAAAGTAATTTTCAAGATATGAAATAATCATTATCGAAACATTCCAAGTCTTACACCAAATGATTGTATCACACAAACCATGTAAGATGTTACTCGGAAATTTTCTCATGATATAAGATGAACTTGGTCGAAGCGAAAGCTTACCAACACATATTTCGAGAAATATGTAAGCGAGATATACTCAACTCGAAATCTCAAATGTGTATATAGGAAACTATATCGTAATACGACTTATGTATCAATATAGCAGCGCGAGATAGAGTATAAATAGACTTTCCAAGTGATAGATGAGTTTAAGTCTCCACATACCTTTTGTCGATGAAGTTCCACAAGCTCCCCTTAGTAGTTCTTCTTCTTCAAGTGATAAACGTCGTGAAGTCTAAGCTCAACTACACAAACTATGTCCTAGTCCGAGACATCTATAAATAGGATAGAAATCAAGACTTATAGTTTTGATCACTAACATTGACAAACATGCTTGAGATAACAACGCATGCGAGTTCGACCGAGCAGTGCTCTAACAGTAAATATTCAAAGTGGTTATTATAATTATCTTTGATGCACCTATAAACTTAGAAGAGTCTAAGTTCGACTCAAGGTGCTACCACACTGCCAATAGTGAGTCCAAAATGTAATGACTCGACGTTGGTATGAACACTTCTTATACTCTTTGTAGAGATCTCCCTACCTATTTTACTCCTAAGAAATAGATTGGAACATGATACATGAGAATTGTTACATGACAAGCTAAAATAGATATGCATGATAATCTTTCTAATCACAATATGATATTTTAACTTAAGTTACGATTTCTGTGTAGAACTCTCAAGACATGACAATCAAACATATTATGGGAAAATCATTCACCATTATTTGAGTAATTATAGATTAAGGGTAAAGTTCTTATAAACGACAAACCAACACTACTAATGATACATATACCATAAGTACCGATTTATGTTTACCTAACTTGATTTTTTTTTAAGTTCTTAAATATACAGGTGTTGATGGTGGTTTTTAGCTTAGGGTTAAAATCGTAAAACTGTACAACTGACATGACGTCACTATGACCATTAGCACATTTATTGAATCAATCAGCATGCCTACGCAAGAATTACCGGGATACCTTTTTTTTATGGGTCATGTTCCAAGGCATGCCAACCATGCCAGCCGCACCACTGTGCCAATGGCAAACCATGCCAGCCACATCTCCGCGCCAAGGCATGCCAACCATGCCAGCCGCACCACTGTGCCGATGGCAAACCATGCCAGCCACATCTCCGCGCCAAGGCATGCCGACCATGCCAGCCGCACCACTGTGCCAATGGCAAACCATGTCATCCACATCTCCGCGCCAAGGCATGCCAAACATGTCAGACGCACCACTGTGCCAATGGCAAACCATGCCAGCCACATCTCCGTGTCAAGGCATGCCAACCATGCCAGCCGCACCACTGTGCCAATGGCAAACCATGCCAGCCACATCTCCGCGCCAAGGCATGCCAACCATGCCAGCCGCACCACTATGCCAATGGCAAACCATGCCAGCCACATCTCCGCGCCAAGGCATGCCAACCATGCCAGCCGCACCACTGTGCCGATGGCAAACCATGTCAGCCACGTCTACCGCGCCAAGGCATGCCAACCATGCTAGCCGCGCCATGCGCCAATGGCATGCCAAACCCTTGGCCCCACCATGCCAAGCTAACCGCACCTTGCCTTGGCCCCACCATGCCAATTCAACCGCACCTTGCCTTGGCCCCAATCATGCTAGACGCACCATGCGCCAATGGCATGCCAAACCCTTGGCCCCACTATGCCAAGCCGTCCGCGCCATTTGTCTTGGCCCCACCATGCCGGCCTTCCCTATGCGGCTACCAAAACGAAGGCGTGCGATGATCAACGACCACCCTTTAATCCTAGATGCAAATGCTAGCCGTCCAAGATCTCCAAACAACGCATGGTAACCTTTGGCCCAAAACCCTAGTTTTGGCCACGCCAAACCGCGCCAAGGCATGCCATGCCACATGTGCCAATGGCATGCCAACCACCTTGTCGCGCCATACCATGCCTTCCTTCCCTATGCGGCTACCAAAACGAAGGCGTGTGACGATCAACGACCACCTTTCAATCCTAGATGCAAATCCTAGCCGTCCAAGGTCGCTAAACAATGCATGGTAACCTTTGGCCCAAAACCCTAGTTCTGGCCTCGCCAAACCGCGCCAAGGCATGCCATGCCACATGTGACAATGACATGCCAACCACCTTGTCGCGCCATACCATGCCCGCCTTCCCTATGCGGCTACCAAAACGAAGGCGTGCGACGATCAACGACCACCTTTCAATCCTAGATGCGAATCCTAGCCGTCCAAGGTCGCCAAACAACGCATGGTAACCTGTGGCCCAAAACCCTAGTTTTGGCCACACCAAACCGCGCCAAGGCATGCCATGCCACATGTGCCAATGGCATGCCAACCACCTTGCCGCGCCATGCCGGCCTTCCCTAAGCGGCTACCAAAACGAAGGTCTACAACAATCAACGACCACTTTTTCATCTAAGGTGCAGATCTTAGCCGTCCAAGGTTACCAGCTAACGCATGACAACCTTTGGCCCTAGTTTGGTCGCGCCTAAACAAAGCCTAAACCCTAACTTTTGGACGTGCCTAAACTGGGCCACATTAAATCCATACTGATCATACTTTCATACTACTGGCTACCAAACGAAAGGTTACAATAATCAACGGCTACCTTCCTGTTAAGATGCAAAATCTCGACCATCGAAGGTTACCACCGAGCCGGCAAGTCTCCCAAGCTCAACTTTCCAGACAACAACAATGTGCTACATGTTTTCCATGAAAACACTCGAGATATCAACGCATGTCACAAACTTGGGGATGCTCATTGGGTATTGGTTTGGCGGTTTACAGCGTGCGGCGTACACTACGCCTGTTATAAGAAAGTGTCATAAGGATGAGGCGGTTAATAAATACAGGGAGTAATGGTGAAACGATTTCTTTTATGGAACATCAATTCCAAGCATTACCGGTTACCACCTCCTACCGTTTGCTCACCCGTTTTCCATTTCTTAATGAGACCAGAGTACGTTTCACTTCGACTTGTATAAATAGGCATTACCTATTTCCACCGAACAACAAGTTCAGGTCAGGAGCATACAACACTCAGAAAATATTTGCTAGCTTTCCATCTGTTAGCTTCCCACTTTTTGATACAAGTCGTAAAACAACTACTCTTCCAGAATCAACTATTCTGGTCTCAACACTCTCTTCGCTTCCCTCCCCAAAACCAACCCTTCTCCTTCACTTTGTGACCGAAGCAAGTATGGAACGGCCATTTCTTGGTTTAGTCCGGATTTGTACAAATTGATCTCTCGAATCTAAAGTACTCCCTTGCAGTACATTGTTTAGGGTTTAAACTCGTTTCTCACCCACACACCCGAAATTACCAAAATCAGCAGAAATCGGTTTCACCCTCAAACAATAGGTAAAAAGAAACAAATAAAGCCGATGACTTTTGTATTTGTTGAATTACATAGAAGAAATTTCGAGTTCAATATATTACTTGATAAATCTCGAATCATATTTCAAGAAATGTAAGTTCTAAAGAACTCATCGCATAGTGGGTAAAGAATATTTTATTATTCAATATATTGTAATTGCGTAAGAAGTTCGTAGGAGACGTCACATTATATCCATGTTCACGGACTAATTTGACTATTACACTTTGAGTTTTTTTTATAGTATAGCTGATGAATAAATCTCTTATTAATTCACTACACGAATTGATTTGGTCAGTTCCCGAAAACTAGTTGGTTTTGAGATGTTCCTGGACATTTTTGAGTCCTCAAGTAAATATACTGATTTACTCAGTAGGCGAATCGATTTATTTTAAGAGGCTCCTGGATACTTAAGTATATTACTTACATTTCTAATGAGTTTAAAATATAATATGGAAGGGTCACCTCACCCATCTCCAATTGGTTTTGAGTTGGATGTCCGCAGGCTTTAACATGATATTAGAACAAGGCATGTACAATAGGTTCAACGCCGAATTAATGACCTACCAAAAAAATGGCTACCCGGACAGAGGTCCACGTGTTAGAAGTCATGCCTCACATGTGAGGGGCCTGTGCGAAAGGATTGTTGTCCCGCATTCCTAATAAACTCATAATGAACTCAAAATATAATATGAAAGGGCCATTCCGCTCGTGGCCAATTGTTTGTGTGTTGGATACTCGCAGACTTTAACAGACACCTAAACCTGTTATAATAAGAATATATATATAATTTTTAATATAGGGCTAGTTCATATATTACTTACATATGATCCATTGTGTATTGACGCTTCTCATCTCTCCTATCGAATTTTTAGGGCTCGAACTTGAGTGACAGAGAGAAACCATGTAATACTATATTTTGTTCAGTATAATAATGATTTGTTGTGTTATTATTGTGGTTATCATCAATTGTAGTTTGAACTTGGATTTAGACATATTTAACGAATTTAACTTTTATAAATATTTTTTTTTTATTTATAAATATATATAACCTTTTGGTTTTAATTTCTTTAGTCGTAGTAGTATTATAAAAAATACATTAGAGTATCCGCATTTAATCCGGTTCATTTATAGATTTAGTGGATGCAAAATTCGTCAAATGCGAGATTGGATGTGAATGAGACTAAAACATGTACAATTCGGACCATGGTTACTCTTCTAATCTGAAATTTTGCTTGTATATCACTTTGGAGTAGGGGTGAGCATTTGGCATGGAATCCGTGGACTCGACCAGATAATCGTATTTTTGCGGGTGAATATCCGGACCGTTTTCTAATGGGTTGGACGGGGGTGAGATTTTTGAAAACAACTGACTTCGAATTGGGCTCGGATGCAACCTTGTAAATCTATTGGACATCCGGACGTGTTAAACTATAAATTGATGTTTTTGAAGAGACATGTGAAGTAGCTTTCAATACGTTTACGTCCTGGCATATTAGTATGTTTTGACTTCAGGAATGGTACACACAAATTAACTGTCTTAATTATGTTTTTTTTGGGCGTCAGATCTCTGTTGATAGGGTAAAGTGGATAGGAGAAGCTAGTTCAAGCCACAACAAGCCCAACCCCCTTACAGGTAAAAGAGAGAATGTGAAGGAGAGATGAATTAAATGTCCCATCTTAAGTATCCTTTCTTTCCTTTTTATAATAATCCTTCCTCTTTTCCTTATGAAATAAACACTCATAAGACTAATATATTACAAAACTACCATTTCCCTCTTTTCCAGGTTATCAAGGAACTAGGAAAAGGGCCCATTTTTCTTGGGATGAAGCCAACCAGTTCAAGATTTTCTTTCTTGGACTAGGTCCATCAATTATCCTATAGGTTGGACCTAGTCCCCAAGTTCCTTCTTCTTAAGGGGAACCATTAATAGCCTAAGGGGCTACCTCTTTTAATTATTTTTATGTATCAACAATTTCCAAGGTGTTAATTATGTCAATGTGCAATATTTTACCTTAGAAAACTTTCTCTGAGCGGTTATGTTAAGGTGATATCTTATGTTTGTGGCAAAATAGTAACATGATGTTGTGGTGCTAAAGCATATATCTACTAATTCTCCGTTCTGAAATGACCTAGATATTCTTGTTTTAAAAATACGAATTGATGAAATCACTTTTGTTGTCTTTATTTCTCTATTATAAATTTTAACTATAAAACAAATCCATTGGATTAATCGCATCCAGTCTATCCATTCATCGGATACAAATTCGTTGAATGGTGGATTGGGTACGCATGTCAAATTTGAAATCCGCAATTAATTGGATTGGTTACGGATGTGGTGAAAATCGGATCATACCAGCCCATGCTCACCCCTACTTTTGAGTGGGTTTGCACTTTGCTTTGATTGGGTAATAAAGACCTGAATTGAAAATATTATTGGGCTTAGTCTAGTTGCAGTCAAGCAAATACCTTAAGCTGGAATCGTAATGGGTCTAAAGAAGGGCATTGGTGTACTACGGATTGCTGATAGCTGGGTCATTCCGAATAGCGGCGGAAGGAAAAGGAGGGTTTTATGGTGCAAGTTAGCTAATGTAAACATATAGGCTATGATGTTTTACTGAAATCATACCGAATAAATGTTGGTGCTTAAATGTAAGATACAAAAGCCTAGCTAAATACATAAATGTGTGTATTTTGTAATTTTACTTATCATAACGATTGATTATCCATGCTTAGGGTGATGATGAGTCATGCTTAAATGACGCGAACATATTTGTGAAACTAAAAATACGGAGTTTCGATGAGTTAGTTATCGTTATAATTCGATACATCATTCTGGATTTCTATTGCTTTCCGTTTGGGGTAGGCTGAGACTTGATTACTGTATCAGCGTCACCCGGCCCTTTCGTAAGCTCTACCATCACGGCGTCACCCCTTTCATGAAGGGAGCTTGGCTCATTTCATTTAATTAAAATCCTTTCATTTCTTTGAATCATTAATAAGTCATAACAAGTTCCAAATAAATTAATAAATGGGTATTACCTCACCTCATTTTGCATGAGGCTTATTAAATAAGTAAAGTGATCCTTTCTTACAGAAAAAAGAAAAACAAAGGCAAATGCGCATTAGCAAATTAGTATAAACAAAATATGCAGTATATATTATCTCGCAGAATAGTTTAGTTACTGATAATTTATCGTGCAGCTTTAGATTATAAAACAAATTATCATATACCTAATCAAGTCTCTCACCCTTTACCTTATCAATGATCAATGAATGAATATGTTCTTATCCTAACATGCTGCTAAGTGCTTTCAATCGAAGACATCAGCAAGACAACACTAATCCATGCTTTATCATATTAAATGTCACCTAGCTAATGTTTAACGTGGTCCTAAATATTAAATGTTGCTAGTGTTTAACGTGGTCTTTCGTGGTGCTGGGGTGGTTAATTAAGAGAGCACTTGGACTACATATTTGGTTCTATAAATACCAATCCTTAACCGCATTAACCATAAACAAGATCAACACAAATTAAGTAGAAAGCACATTTCTTTCTCATTATTCGAAAAAAGCTTTCATTTTTTTTCAGCGCCATGACTAATACAGACTTATCCATGATCCTTCCTAGGGTTCTTATAGTCTCTAGACGTACTGTCCGGAAAAACAAGTTTGTTGATTTTGTCGGTAAGTCGCATTAATCTTTAGTCTGTTAATTAACGACAATTATCTCCAAATGTAGAAGTTTTTGGATCAAACATGACCTTCTTTTTTTTGTTATTTTATGTTTACAGGTGAGTATCATCTAGATTTGATAGTAAGTTATGGAGCTGTGCCAGTGATAGTACCTAGAGTAACTGGGGTACATTTGTTACTCGAGAGTTTCGAACCTATACATGGAGTTGTACTTTGTGAAGGTGAAGACCTTGATCCATCCCTTTACGAAGACGAAAGGTCTGGTCTTTCACCTGAAGAATTAGATGAGATAAGACGTTTACATGCTAGTGATACTGCCGTGGATCGCGAAAAAGATTCAATAGAGTTAGGATTAGCAAAACTTTGTCTTGAAAGAAACATTCCTTACTTGGGTATCTGCAGAGGTTCGCAAGTTCTTAATGTGGCATGCGGAGGAACATTATATCAAGATATAGAGAAAGAATTACATAAACATAAATCATCACAAGAAGGAGAAGCTGTTACAACTGAAAGAGTTGTCCACATGGATTATGACAATTATGATGGGCATAGACACGTTGTGAAAGTTGTTGAGAAAACTCCTTTACATGAATGGTTTATAGATTCTTTAGAAGAAGAGAAAATGGAGATTATGGTTAATAGTTATCATCATCAAGGTGTTAAAAGATTAGCACAGCGGTTTGTTCCCATGGCTTTTGCTGCCGATGGTTTGGTTGAAGGGTTTTATGATCCTGATGCCTACAACCCTGAAGAGGGTAAGTTTATAACGGGGTTGCAGTTTCATCCTGAGCGAATGAGAAAGCCTAACTCTGAGGAGTTCGATTATCCTGGTTGTCCTGCTGCTTATCAGGTAAATACTCGGCTCCTGCACGTAATGTTTAAAGTGTACTCGTTAACAAGCTAGACTAGATAGGGTAACTTCTCTATTAATTAAATAATGCGGATGCACGAGAGCGAGCAGGATCCAAAAATTGCTTGGTATGATCAATAATTTTGGTGTGTTTTATTTCCAGGAATTTGTTAAAGCTGTGGTTGCATATAGGAATAAGCTGAATGCTGCAATATGTGTGCCCAAGAGTGTACTTAATAAAGAAATGGAGAACAAACGGAAAATCCTAATCCGAAGTTTCTCGATTGCTAGAATCATGTACGAAACAGGACAGGAGTCGCCACAGTCCGAAGCATCTGCACTTGAAGCAGGAGCCGAATTTCTTCGGGTAATAATCAATGCACCGCATAATGTTATTATACTTAAAGACTGTATAATAATTTTTAAAATCCTAAATGAATGTGTAATTATTATTTTTCTTTAACTGTGGAGTATTAATTATTCCTATTATGCTTTTTAGTCGAGCTCCACATTGAGTACACAAGAAGAGAAAAGGATGAAGCAAATGGGCGCAACAGTAAGAGATGCTTCATCATTCTTGGAGAGGTTGAGGATGAATGAAGAGAGGGAAAAAGTAGCAAGAAATACAATGGAAAAAATGTCAATTGAACAATTATCTGATCTTATTTCCCTCCATCATATGATGGGTAAAATCAGCTCCGAAGTGTTGCAGAAAAAACTTCAAGAAGTAGTCACTGAAGTTGCTCTGTGATTTTCATTTATCATATGGAACCACGCATGTGTAGGGGGAAAGAAAAGATTTTTATCACATTGGTTTTATGCATGATGCTTGCAATTTGTCTGTGTTCTTTTGTTTTGTTCTATTTTCTACTATTATCTAATCTAAAATGTACGAGAGGTTCTGGTTCGTAAAACTGAAAAAACAAAATTGCGTCCGCCGGGAGTCGAACCCGGGTCTATTGGTTGGAGGGCAATTATCATAACCGTTGGCCTACATACGCTTCTTGTTGTTTATTCTAAAAGGGAATATATAGATAATCAACTTTCTTTGAGGTCACTGTTCCACGAGGTTTGAAAAACAGGTCACTCAGCGTGACCGTTATAACGCGTATTGACGGGTGTGAGCACGTTTCAGGCAAAAATCGCGTTATTTAGGTGAAAAACGTGTTTTTTATACGTTATTATAAAATAACGGGCGTTATAACGATTAAATACAAAATGAAAAAGAATTATGGTTTGAAATTCCTATCTAACAGTTACAAAGTGCGTGAAAACAGTTATAACGGGCCTAATAATGTTGTTATAACATTTTCTATATATTATTATTTTATTCTTTTATTTTTAAAATATTAGTTGTAATTTTTAATCTTTAGTTTAAAATATAAAGAATTGTAAGAAAATATTTTTATATTCTTCTTTATTAAAAAACGGCTATAACTGGCGTGAAAACGGGAAAAATGGTCTAAAAAACTTACGTTAAAATGTTAGTTAGATGGAAAAAACGTAAAATTCAATTTTAGAAAAACGGTTATAACATGTGTGAAAACGGAAAAACGATCCTAAAAAACTGCCGTTATTTTCTATTTATCGGCATTATATAGGCACGGGTTCGGGGACCCTCACGGCCACGGTATATGGATGTGACCGTTTTAACGGGTGTTTTTTTTGGGGAAAACGGGTATTTTTCAAACCTTGCTTTTCCATCGGTTCCTGGGAACAGAAGAAGCTGTTTAACGAATAGAATTTGCTTATTTTTGGAATATTAATAGATTATTGGTGCTTTCTGTAACTATAAATACTCTAATGAACGTAAATCAATTTGATTCTATAATTTATTTTTTTGGTTTCAACTTGCGACTTGTTTTGCCATAGGATATACAGTATGAAGGAGAAGACACGATCCAACAATAATGTTGACAGAAGTCCTTCCCATCTCCCTCAAGAAATCATGCTCTATAGCATACTCACAAGAGTTCCTCCTAAGAGTCTGATCGGTTTAGGTGCGTATGCAAACAATGGTATAACTTATTCAATGATCCTTTGTTCAAATCTTTGTATTCACGGAATAATGCTTATAGGGAACGAGGTTTGATCTGTTTCAAAGGTTTTTACGTCGGGATGGATGAAAAAGAAAGAACTTATATTTTTTCCTTCGTTAACATTGATAAAAAAGAATGTACACAAATTCCCTTTCGATTACCAAAAGGAAGTTTTGGTGATTATATTCGCCGTAACAAAACGTGCTTGCATATTCGAGACTCTTTATATGGTGTGTTGCTTTTACAGTTCGATGTCCGTAAGGATATCAATGGGTTGTATCTTCATAACCCGGCTAGTGATTTCTGGCTGTTTATCGGCTCAAATATCAAAGAGGGTAATTGTTATTTTAATAGAATAGTTAGTCAGTCAAGTCAATTTGATTTGATTTGCTGAAGAACAAATTGATGCATGTTGTACATTCATCAATTTGAGGGGTGGCGTGAGATCATGTGACATATCCATGTACGAATTCAATCTATGCAATTCATCCTGCAGGATTAAGTTAGTTGATGACAGTTGTTTTGTACCTGTCACACCTATATTAGTGTCGGTTCACCTTCTGTCATTTCTTTTTTAGTTGAGTCACAAGTTTATATAAGACTTTGTCATGTATCCTGTCTAGTACTTTTAAACCTTTAGTCAATCACATTTCTTACAGTTACTATTGCCTTGTTTTCTTTCTTCTTCAGTTTGATGCACCTTGATCTTGTAATGCAATGAAACCTCATTGACTAACTTTAAAGGCTATATGCAATGGAGCCGAATTGGGTAGATAGTTTTAGGGAGCAGTTACAAAACACGTTCCGCCAATATGAACAAGAGCAATTTTGCGATATAAAATCCCTTAAATAGCTATATATATGTATATTTTGTGAGGGTTTTTTTGGTTATTGCGATATCAATTAATCTCTTATTAAAATCATGTTAGAGCATAGCTCGGTCAACCTCGCATGCGTTGCTATCTCAAGCATGTTTGTCAATGTTAGTGATCAAAACTATAAGTCTTGATTTCTAGCCTACATAGCTAAGTCTCAGACTTGGATAGAAAAGTGTAGTTGAGCTCAAGGACTTCATGGTGATTCATCATACAACAGCGAAGATCTATACAAGGAACCGTGGAACTTCATCAACAAAAAGGTATGCGGAGACTTGAACTTATCTATCACTCAAAAGTCTATCTCTTCTATCTCATACTTCTTATGAGACAAAAGTCGTATGCTATATAGACTAGATCATACACATTTGACATTTCGAGCTGAGCATTCATTGCTTATCTTTTATCTCGAAATCGTGTGTTGGTAAAGCGTTTCACTTTGATCAAGTTTATCTTCACCTAGTGACGAAAGTCATGAAAAGTTTCAATCACTTTGAGAATTTCTCTGACGTGAATCGGTCTATGAATAACGGCTACATAGCGTCCTATGAGAATGTCTCAATGATTGAAATGAGAGTTTAGATTACATAACCATGTATTCCTTGAACCGAAGTTTTCGAACTTTGTTGATCAAGAGAAATCGTGAGGATTGTGGAATTAGCTTGCCAAGTCCGCGAACCTAGTTCGCAGACTCAGACCGCGAACTGTCGGAAGTTCTCGACCGAGAATTTATGGTGGATTTTCCAAAATTCGTTTGTGTGCTAAGTCCGCGAACTGGCGGAAGTTCTCTTTCCGAGAATTTCTGCTGAGTTTAGAAAACTCAACCGATTAACTTAAGTCCGCGAACTTGTTTGTGAACTTAAGAAGTTATGATCTAAAGATGTGCTCTGAACATGAAACATTAAATTACTAAGGAATGCTTTATGCAGACCGTGGCTATAATGTTCATGAGCCGATTCAATCGAATCGAATCATCTTTGTTTCAATTGTGTCTTGTGTAGTTACATAAGATCTCATAGCAATTGAACAACTCTTTAACTAGTTCATTTGAGTCAATTGAACTAGTTATGGTGAAGAAGAACAAGGTTAATATGAAATACTCATATGGTTAACCTTTTGGGTTACTATGTTGAACCAACATACACGTACACGTTTGAGCATGGTTTTCACGAACCTAGTAAACGTCTACCCAAGTGTGTGTGTCAAGCGAAGTTTTCGATCTAACGGTTGAGAAATATTAGCTTGAATCTAAATCAGGATTTCATCTAACGGTGAATAAGGATTTCTTTGTAACTAAGGCAAAACCCTGATTTGAAGGCTATATAAAGGAGACATCTAGTGTTGTGCAAAACTAATCCCCACACGTCTGTATGCTACTAGTGCGCCCGCTAGAGTCGATCTCCATTAACCTTTGATTTTCTTCTCTAAAATCAGGTTAACGACTTAAAGACTTCATTGGGATTGTGAAGCAAACCGATACTACTTTATCGTAGTTGTGTGATCTGATCTTGCATCTTCTATCGTACGAGTACAATCGATTGATTGGCTTGAGATCGTGAGAGTTCTCTGATAGGCAAGATAAAGAAGTCACAAACATCTTCGTCTCACTGTTTGTGATTCCTCGACAATCCGCTTGTGTAGTCAGGAAGGATTGTAGAGAGGTGATTGATTAATCTAGGTTGTTCTTCGGGAACATAAGACCGGATTATCAATTGGTTCCTGTTCACCTTGATTTCATATCAAAAGACGGAACAAAACCTAGGGTTTATCTGTGAGAGACTGATTTATTCTTTGATAGACTTTTCTGTGTGAGACAGATCTGTTTATTATCAAGTCTGTGATTTTGGGTTACACCAACTCTTGGTTGTGGGTGAGATCAGCTAAGGGAATCAAGTGCGCAGTATCCTGCTGGGATCAGAGGTGTAGGAGTACAACTGTATCTTGGATCGGTGGGAGACTGATTGGGGTTCAACTATAGTCCAGTCCGAAGTTAGTTTGCAGTAGGCTAGTGTCTGTAGCAACTTAATACAGTGTGTATTCAATCTGGACTAGGTCCCGGGGTTTTTCTGCATTTGCGGTTTCCTCGTTAACAAAATTTCTGGTGTCTGTGTTATTTCTTTTCCGCATTATATTTTATATAATTGAAATAATACAGGTTGTGCGTTCGTGATCATCAATTGGAAATCCAACTTTTGGTTGTTGATTGATATTGATTGATCCTTGGACATTGGTCTTTGGTACCGTCCAAGTATTCCTTGTATTTGATAAAGACTCGCTATTGTTTTTAGTTTGAGTAAAAATAAAATCAAGAGAGAGATATTAACTCCTTGAGATACTTTTATCTAGATTGAGTGTGACTGTCTAGTTGACTCTCTAGCAAAGTATTTCAGAGTTAGTCCATATAGATTGCTAAGCGAAATATTGGGTGGTGTTGTTAGACCCCCGCTTTTTCAATTGGTATCAGAGCAGGCAAACACGGTAAACCTAATAAGTTTGTGTTTCTTCGTTCCATAGAAATTGCCCTATGGGAAATTTCTGTGGAAAACTTGCTCCTGGCATCTGTAACGCACGCCAGAATTCCTTAAAGGTTGTCCAAAGATTGTTATGGTTAAAATCTCTGGGTTCTCATGATAATCTTACTTCATCTAAAAGGGGAGATTTAGATGTTAAGAAGCAATCTGAAGGAAAAAATAAAAGGAAAGAAAAATTGGGTAAACGTTCAATACGCTCAAGGATATGAAACCTCACTAGATTAACTCTTGATCTCTATGAGGAATACTATCGTGATGGATCAATTGATAAAGATCTGTTTAAAGCGTTCGAAGGCGTTTTTAAATTCTTAAAAAAACTTAATTCTGGTAAGTCTAAGAATCTTTCTGGAAAGGGTGTTGGTCATGTTAAAACTGTTAATAATGGACAACCCAGATATCGGAAATATCCTTCTTCTAGCCCGAACCAACGAAGGATAGAAAGCTCCAGCTGCCCTGACTATCATCATTATTTTGATTATACTACAGGGACTGTTCACACCTATCAACCAGATGTGTCGCATGAGAATTCCTCTGCGCATTATGCCTCTTGTTAACAAGACTGGTTTTTCCCCATTTGTACATATCTTGATGTGGGGCAATAAATGGCTTGAGTTGTGTACAGTTGTGTTGTTGTTTGGTTAACCTTCTATTACCTCTGTTTTCTTCCACTTTTTGTTGGTTGTTTACCACTTATGTGGAAAGGGCTAAGATTTTTCCTTAATTCTTGTGGATCACGGTTTGTGTACAGCCCAAGCCCATGAATGAGGGATATATATATGTTGGTGGTCCGAGAACCTTCTCTTTTCTCATCTTCCGTCCGCGTACGTGAACTAGGGTTTGTGCTTCTCCACCATTAAAGCTTCTTTGAAGAAATCAAAAGGAAGGGTGTTTGAGATTCTCTTCAAGTAAGTAATCTCCTTTTGAGTATCTCTTTATGATTATATCTAGAAGCATGAAAAGGAGTTCTAAAAGTTCAAAATCCTCTAGCTTGAATCCACCTTGTGATCAAAATTCTCTTAGAATTAGGTTTGTGAATGATTCTTGTGCTAGAACTTTTGATAGGATTGCTTCCAAAGGTTTTATAATAGAAAATAAATTGGAAACCTTTAGTGGATATGAAGAGGATTTAGCTTGCTTCAAAAAGTTCAATCTTGGAAATATCTTTAATGGCCTCGGTGAAGGTTTTGATTCTCTAACAAGGATTTTCTATACCAACATTCATGATGTTGATTTTAAGAAGATGGAATTCAAATACATGATAAATATAGAAAGGTTTCTTGTTAATAGAGAGTTAATTTCAAGGGTCACCAGAATATTGTTGGGCAACATACGGTTACCTAGACCAAGTGATGAACGTCCTTCATATGATGATATCTCTATTGGACTTTGTGGAAAGAAGGTTGTTTGGAGTCAAGGAAAGTTTCCTACTAATGATCTTAGTATTGCTTTAATGGCGTTTGGAAAACTCGGTATCTCTAACCTTTGTCCCTCCACAATTGAGAATTCTTGGTGGAGTTATGAGTTTGCGGAATTGGTCTTCTTCCTTGCATCCGATAATACAGATCTTGATATTTGTGGATTTATCATCTTTTAAATGACGACGATGACTTCTCACACCAAGATTTTAGGCTATCCTTGTTTAATTAGCCAAATTTGCCGTGATCGTGGACTTGATTTTATTGGAAATTATCTTGGGGTTACCAAACTTGTTCGTCCATGTACTTTTAGGCGTATAAGGGAAAATGTTCGCAAGCTACAAAGAGGTACTTCTCTTGATGTTGAAGACCCTGCCACCTTGAGGCTTATTCAAAAAGTTTTCAAGGTGTGTACAAGGTAAATGCAAGAGTAAAGTGCTTAAAAGATCAAGTGTCGTTAATTGGAACCAAGTGTCCCGATCTCAAGGAAGAGTTGGATTCAATTCAAGCTACTTGGAAATTGTCCGATGATGAAGGTGATGAGTAATGCATCTTCTTATTTGCCTAGTACGTCTTCTTTTTGGATTAGTTGGAAGAATAACTAGTCTTTGAATAGCGATGATTGTGACTACACATAGCTATTTTTGTTTTCATCTTCTTATGTTATTTTTTAGGTTTATTGGGTATAAAATTCTAAAAATATTTGGAGGATGATGTTTATCGCAGTATTTTAATGGTTTGTGATATTGCAATATTTTTATGGGATATGTATTGTTTACGTCCGTGAACTTGAAGGTCCCATATTGCAGTCAAAAGTAAAATCGTTCATGAATCGGTATTCGTATTGGTGAAAAGACGAATGGACTTTTGACATATACAAAAGTTATGTCTATGCAATCATGTATTTGATGGAAAATAGGATAAAATCTTTTGTTCAACAAGGATAAAGTCTATTATGTCGATATGATGGAAAATAGAATATATCCTTGTATGTTATCCACGGTATTGATCTTCATTGATCCATTTTGTTATGTTTTACCGTGAAGGCTCCATTGTGTGTCTTGTGTTGAGCACCTTACAACTAAGTCGATTTACCTTGGCTTTGTTGGTTGTTCCATAAGATGCTATATGTCGAGCATTAGGAACTAAATTAATCAACTAGTTTGGTTATTTAGTTAGTACTCCATAAGTCTTCCTTCTTATGTTGAGTACATGTACGGTTAAGGTTTTCATATTCTATGATGAACTTAGTCGGGGTTCCATAAATTCTCTTATGTTGAGGCCAAAATAATTAAGTTAATTACTTCGGTGATTAGTTTGGTTGTTTGAATTCCAATTAGATTAATTATAGGTTCTCTTGTAATTAATCTAGTTGAGTTTTCATATATTCCACAAGTTCTTGTGTTGAGTATATAAAAGGCTACACTATCATGTTCTTTGGTTAATGTAGTCATATATTCCGTAAGGTTTTTCTTATGTTGAGTATTTAAACGGTTAAGTTAGTCATCTCCATGTGATTGACTTAGTCGTAGCACCGTGAGTTTGCATATGTTGATCACTTTCAATTAAATTGGTCACTTTTGTGGTTTGATTTAGTTGCGTATTCCAATTGAAAATCATTCCTATGGTTTTTGGTGTCCGATAAAAAATCCTTCTTTTCTTTTGACATTAAGGTCGCTCTTGTTGTTCTCTCGGGAATGACATCAAATGGAGGAGAGTTCTTTTGAACTTGTTCTTAATGGTAATATCTTGCGGGGAGTGCGGATGTGGAATTTTATAGGGGTTATCTTGTATCTAACTTGTGCTTAATGGTAATATCTTGTGGGGAGTACGGCTGTGGAATTTTATAGAGGTTATCTTGTATCTTAAAACTCCTTGATGAATGTTGTTAGCTTCGGCTATTAGATTGCATCTAAATTAAGTTGGTATGTATTTTTCTTTTGGTCATGAAATGTCTCTTGTGGAAATTTCATTATCATCTCATTCTTGTACCTTTGCCAATTTTATTGACAAAAAGGGGGGGAAATATTGTAGTTCACACTAAAAATACATATGGTTTTTAGATCATTGTGTAAGAGGGAGTGGTTTCTATGATCGAGATGGAGTATTGACTAAGGGGGAGTGATACATATCACCGTAGTATTATTGTTAAAGTCGTGATACAATTGGACTTTGATGTTATATAATAATACTATGACATTGTATAATAATGATCGAGAATCTCGATTTCTCTCATTGTTATAGCTACGGATCTTCAACAACGATGGTGCTAAACTTATAACCTTTGGGATCATTGGAGTACTTAGAAGAACGAAGATTTCAAGAAACGTTGAAGATTAGACTATGGAATAGGATCCACTAAAGTTTATCTTTTTTGTATTCCATATGTATTAATAGTTTTGTCACTAAAATTGACAAAGGGGGAGATTGTTAGAGCATATCTCGGTCAACCTCGCATGCGTTGCTATCTCAAGCATGTTTGTCAATGTTAGTGATCAAAACTATAAGTCTTGATTTCTAGCTTACATAGCTAAGTCTCGGACTAGGATAGGAAAGTGTAGCTGAGCTCAAGGACTTCATGGCGATTCATCATATAATGATGAAGATCTATACAAGGAACCGTGGAACTTCATCAACAAAAAGGTATGTGGAGACTTGAACTTATCTATCACTCAAAATTTTATCTCTTCTATCTCCTACTTCTTATGAGACAAAAGTCGTATGCTATATAGACTAGATCATACACATTTGACATTTCGAGCTGAGCATTCATTGGTTATCTTTTATTTCGAAATCGTGTGTTGGTAAAGCGTTTCGCTTTGATCAATTTTATCTTCACCTAGTGACGAAAGTCATGAAAAGTCTCAATCACTTTGAGAATTGCTCTGACGTGAATCGGTCTGTGAATAACGGCTACATAGCGTCCTCTGAGAATGTCTCAATGATTGAAATGAGAGTTTATATTACATAACCATGTATTCCTTGAACCGAAGTTTTCGAACTTTGTTGATCAAGAGAAATCGGGATTATTTGGAATTGGCTTGCCAAGTCCGCGAACTGTCGGAAGTTCTCGACCGAGAATTTCTGCTGGATTTTCCAAAACTCGTTTGTGTGCTAAGTATGCGAACTGGCGGAAGTTCTCTTTCCGAGAATTTCTTCTGAGTTTGGAAAACTAAACCGATTAACTTAAGTCCGCGAACTTGTTTGTGAACTTAAGAGGTTATGATCTAAAGATGTGCTCTGAACATGAAACATTAAATTACTAAGGAATGCTTTATGCAAACTGTGGCTATAATGTTCATGAGCCGATTCAATCGAATCGAATCATCTTTGTTTCGATTGTGTCTTGTGTAGTTACATAAGATCTCATAGCAATTGAACAACTCTTTAACTAGTTCATTTGTGTCAATTGAACTAGTTATGGTGAAGAATAACAAGGTTAATATGAAATAATCATATGGTTAACCTTTTGGGTTACTATGTTGAACCAACACACACGTACACGTTTGAGCATGGTTTTCACGAACCCAGTAAACCTCTACCCAAGTGTGTGTGACAAGCTAAGTTTTCTATCTAACGGTTGAGAAATATTAGCTTGAATCTAAATCAGGTTTTCATCTAACGGTGAATACGGATTGCTTTGTAACTAAGGCAAAACCCTGATTTGAAGGCTATATAAAGGAGACATCTAGCGTTGTGCAAAACTAATCCCCACACGTATGTGTGCTACTAGTGCACCCGCTAGAGTCGATCTCCATTAACCTTTGATTTTCTTCTCTAAAATCAGGTTAACGACTTAAAGACTTCACTGGGATTGTGAAGCCAGACCGATACAACTTTATCGTAGTTGTGTGATCTGATCTTGCATCTTCTATCGTATGAGTACAATCAATTGATTGGCTTGATATCGTGAGAGTTCTCCGATAGGCAAGATAAAGAAGTCACAAACATCTTCGTCTCACTGTTTGTGATTCCTCGACAATCCGCTTGTGTAGTCAGGAAGGATTGTGGAGAGGTGATTGATTAATCTAGGTTGTTCTTCGGGAATATAAGACCGGGTTATCAATTGGTTCTTGTTCACCTTGATTTCATATCAAAAGACAGAACAAAACCTAGGGTTTATCTGTGGGAGACAGATTTATCCTTTGATAGACTTTTCTGTGTGAGGCAAATCTGTTTATTATCAAGTCTGAGATTTTGGGTTACAACAACTCTTGGTTGTGGGTGAGATCAGCTAAGGGAATCAAGTGCGCAGTATCCTGCTGGGATCAGAGGCGTAGGAGTACAACTGTACCTTGGATCGGTGGGAGACTGATTAGGGTTTAACTATAGTCCAGTCCGAAGTTAGTTTGCAGTAGGCTAGTGTCTGTAGCGGCTTAATACAATGTGTATTCAATCTGGACTAGGTCCCGGGGGTTTTCCGCATTTGCGGTTTTCTCGTTAACAAAATTTCTGGTGTCTGTGTTATTTCTTTTTCGCATTATATTTTATATAATTGAAATAATACAGGTTGTGCGTTCGTGATCATCAATTGGAAATCCAACCTTTGGTTGTTGATTGATATTGATTGATCCTTGGACATTGATCTTTGGTACCGTCCAAGTATTCCTTGTATTTGATAAAGACTCGCTATTGTTTTTAGCTTGAGTAAAAATCAAATCAAGAGAGAGATATTAACTCCTTGAGATACTTTATCTAGATTGAGTCTAACTGTCTAGTTGATTCTCTAGCAAAGTATTTCAGACTTAGTCCATACAGATTGCTAAGCGAAATATTGGGTGGTGTTGTTAGGAGTTCACCTACGATATCAATTAAACCACATGTTGATGCTCCATGATGATGAGCTGCAAAAAAGACGATGATGTGGTAGAAAAAAGATATAAGGAAAATCAATTACTTCTCATTTTTTTCTCTTTGAAAATCCTTCAAAATCGGAAAATCCCATTTAAGTAATTGACGTCCAAATTGTTAACTGTGGTAGTTATCATACGAGATACTTGGCTGCTTGAGATTGGTTGGAATAGAGGAACAAGTTTTTTTGGCAACAAACGATCCAGAGCCGTTTTCTTCTCTCTTCTTTTGTAGGGTTTCAAAAAACTAAATAGAATTATAAATCTTGCATCCAAAATGTTAGTATACCGACAGGAAGAAAGAACGGGTGTAGGTTTTACTCTCACTCGCTACACTTTCACCTTTACGAGCACATGAACATGATCTTGCAAATAAGCGAAAATTGGTCACCAATACCATAGGGAATCAATATCTATCTCTAAAACAGAATTTCCAATCACATATTTGCTTTCTCAACAAATTTTCGCGCATCAAACTTCTATACATACAGATTCTCAAAACTAGAATTTAAAGAATAAAAATGCAAAACCGATGAAATTGAAATTGGAAAAGAAGAATATGTAACGAACCTTTAGTGATTGAGGTTGTTTGGTTGAATTAGGTATCCTTTCTTTGAAATTAGTTTCATCCAAGTCGATAATCTTCTTCTTCTATTAATATATAATTCTTTTGACTTGGGTTTTTTCATTTTGGTTTATTTCTTTGTTTGTTTCATGATTTTTATTTTGGTTGCAAGGAAAGTACTATAATGGAAGCCATGAAACACTGATTAGAGCTTGGTTTGAAGGGAGAATTTATAGCGAAAAGAAAAAACTAGAGAGGTCGAGAGAGATTGAATCACTGTTTGTTTCAGTAGAGAAAGAATTAACCCACCTTCGGTTCATATTGGTACGCAGTCACTGTTAAATTTTGGATTTGGAGTTATACTATGGCACCCATTTCATTTTATTCTGGCACATACCGTACTCCTACAGTCCACCTTACACACATGTGGTGGGACCCACATGCGTTTTGGGGTGCTCTCTGTGGGGCCAATTGCCATACATGAGGTCATATCTCTAGGCTTATAGAAGCTGATCAGACAAGCATTCAAAAGTTATTTTTCCACTTTTAAAACCGAAATCAAAAACCGATTTGGGTATAAGGTTTAGAATGCTTTTTAAAATAAAATTTTAATTTCTGGCAGAGTAAAATAATTTTGAATCCTTTTTCAGGTATGCTCAAATGTTTTGAGTCATATCTAATGATGCCAAAATAAGGTCACAAGGTAAAAAAAAACCCATCACCCCTATGGACCTTTTTTTGATAATTGAATATTTTTATCCTTACTTAATTAGTGTTAATGATTATGATTAGATGTTAATGATTAATTTGCAATGTTAATGATTGATGAAAATTAGGTTATTGGTGGTAAATTAGTAGAGAAATCAGATTTTTGTGCGAGAGTTACTGTTTTTGAGTGGAAGGAAAAAAAAACTTGGTTTTCTATCAGCAAAAAACTATGTATATTTCGACAATCAACTTATCAGCGTTGGTCATTGTCATCTACACATTCATTTCTCATGCTCATGTTCATTGATGCAATTTTGAGTTGGGTTAGGAGTTAGGGTCTTTCAATATCGACTCACCGACCAAAAAAGATCTTGTAGCTTGAAATGCGCTTAAAACCTATAATCATAGGGCGGTAATATTGTACCTACCAGTCTCTTGGACTTCCCACTCTTGATTTGACATGTCGTAAACATCTTACTAATAATAAAAATCTTTTATGAGCAAGATAAGAATCATCTTACACAATATAGTTCTCCTAAAATTTCATGTTTCTCATATGTGATTCATGTGGTACTTTTTAAGTTCCAAATACAATATATATGCGATTCATGTGATACTTTTTGCATTTCAAAATGTAAAATATTATATATGTATAACTGAATTTGAACAATTCTTTGTTTTTCTTGTATTCTTTTTGTTTGTTGAGTTTCTTACCTGGAATTACATTTTAGTTTTTATTGTTATAAATGTGGAGGGAGTTTTGAAGAATTTTTATGAGTCGTTAAATTTCCCCACTGTCTGATTTATATGCATATAGATAAATTAAGAAAAAAAATGCCTTAATTTCTTTTTCGCAATCGGTCTTATATATATTATTTACGGCATTGGTCGAGTTTGTTGGCCGAGACATCATCTACAGAGTTGTCAAGGTAGGACCAAAAATGGTGGCCAAGATGGTTATATATTTTGCGGCTCTTTTGTTGGCATCGTAGCTCTTCCTCCCGTGTCTAATGTTTATGGAAATTTTCCACACTTATCTAGATTTATCGGTAGGGCTGGCAACGGATAACCGATATCCGATATCCATTTCCGAAATCCGACATCCTATAGGATTTTATCCGACATATCGGATATCGGAATCGGATATTTTCTCTTGACGATAACGATATTGGAATAGGCCTTTCCGTTAGGTTAATATCCGATATCCGATAGTCTAGGGGTATACTTGTAATTTCCTACCCCTAGATATACTCGGACACAACACGGCCAAGATGGATGTAAGTTTGAACTGCTTCCTGGCAATCCGATTCCTTTTGGCCATACCTCACTCATTCTTCATCAGAAAGCTCCAGAAAAAAAGTCTCGACAGCTTACGAAGGAAGTTTGACCAGACAGTCAGTTTTTAATCTTCTCAAAGAAATGGTTATCATCAAGGCCTGCAAATGTGAAATGGGAACCTTTCCGTTTTTCAGAGGGCGCTCCACCAGGCTTTGCCAACGGAACTTGACTGAAAATAAACATAGAAAATCCATGGCATAATACATATCGCATGAGGTGCTGACGATGGGCATACCTGTAACCACCCACTTAAACTGAGCCTTTAGCTGAAGAAGCATTTGATCCTTAATATTACATCTTCTAAGCACATGTGCATCATCTAAAATAACTCTGTACCACTCCATACTGTTTTTAATATCTAAACAACGCTATCGGATTTTAACGGATAAATATCCGCTATCCGATAGATTAACGTTAACGATATCGGTTTGTATTTTTGATATCCGCCGGATGTTAACGGATATCGGATATCCGATAATTCTTAACCTTAACCTTATCGGATTGTCCAATATCCGGCGGATATTTATCCGTTGACAACCCTATTTATCGGATCTCTGTTGGTGGTTTCGTTCTATGCTAATTCCGTTGTTGTTGGTTTTGGGCTCATTTCTCCTTCGTGTGGTCGCCAATTATGTCGTCGTATCATAATCGGAAGTTTGTTTGAAACATTTGTTGCGGTCAGCTTATACTCCTTTTTTATACTTCACTATTAACTAGTTACGTGATTGGAAAGTTATACACTGCCGGAAGTTGTTATTCAAGGATTTGATTACGGTTATTTTTTGGCGAATTGTTTTTTGTTGTTTCTCTTCTCAGTGGTTTAGGAAATGTGGGTTTCTTCTTTTGTTTTGTCTTAGTGGTTCTAATTTGGGGATTTTGGTTTCACAATGTTGATGGTGGTTTTTAGTTCAAGGCTAAATTTGTAAAACCTTGCATTTAATGTGCCGTCACTCTGCAAAGAAACAGAGCCATGTAAAAGTGATGAGTGCTCAACCTCTCCATTGGCGCATTTATTGAGCAACTCAATATATTCACATGAAATTTATCCAGAATGGTGCATGTAGCAACAATCCCATATATTCTGTAAATTTCGGCACCTTTCCTATATTATCCAATTAATATGAGTTTCTTTAAATGTTTTTTGTGCTATGTTCCCCGGATGAACCCTTAATATTTATATGGCATGACAATTTGTGTTCACTCGCAGCAGAGTAACACGAATTTCCCGAAAATATCAAAGTTAAGGTCCCTGCATAAAAGTATACAATCGGAAAGCATACTGCTCTCTGGAAATAAACTTAAAGAACTCTGTGTGAACACACATAATTCAATCAATTTTTTGATAATTCACAAGATTCAAATATTAACCTGATTTGCAAAAATTAGGGTTTTGCACCCTGCGCGGTATATTAGACCTCGTTGGTCGAAATTATGCTTAGCCAAACTACGCAATTAATCCGCCATGGATTAGTAGGTGCAAAATCCTACCCAAAATCAGAAAACAAGGAATAAAAGGAGCCGTGAAATAGGAGAAGCAACAAAGAGAGGTGTGGTCATGTCATAGGCCAGCATGCGCCACTTGAAAGTGGCCACATCTCATGTTGACCGACCGGCCCCTGTTTCCCATCGACCAATCAGGTCGCTTTAAATACGCCATGCGTACTAGAAGTGTGGCCACGCCCATGTTTGGTCGGCCCCTTTTCTATTGACCAATCAGGTCGCTCTAAACCTGCCACAATATTAAAAGAGGCAAATTGCGCCAGATGGTCACAATGCCAATTGGCTTTCCGAAACCGCTCCAACATGCTAACGGCATGCCAAACGTGCCATTCCGCTCCAGCGTGCTAATGGCATGCCAAACATGCCATGCCGCACCAATGCGCTAATCAACATGCCAAACATGCCAAACATGCCAAACGTGCCGCTTGCCGCAGTAACTTTCCAAACGTGCCACTTTGCCGCAGTAGCATCCGAACGTGTCAACGTGCCATAAATAGTGTGCCTACGTGCTAACCCACCTCTTGTTCGTGGCCAACGCCATGACAAATTCCAATTAGGGTATTCTAAAACACGACTTTGCTTTAGTGTCATTAGTCGAAACCCTAATTTCCAGTCGTGACCCAAATTAAGCCACTTTGGGCCCCACAACATGCCACGAGTCATGCGGGACCCAGGAAACCCTAAGAATGGCGCCATGCTATGGCCACTCATAGCCGCCCTTGCTCCTGTGTCCATCCTTATGTTATGGAGCTACTATATTTCTTTTGGCGTGGCTATGACGCCGTTTTCACAAAAAACGTCACCGTACCGCAGCCACATGCCACACGCGCAAATTAGGGTTTCGATATGCCAAATCCTAATTTAGATGAGGTTTCCACGCCAACCAAGCTAAGTAATGCTCCTTTGGGCATTAAGTTTGATATGGCAACTGAAGCCAATGTGGACGAAGCCATATTTGGGTCTAACACAAATATGCCAGAATCCTAGCCTTGGCCATGCCACCAAGCCCTAAATTTGTCTATGGCGCCAAATCCTAGCCTTGGCCATGCCGCAAAGCCCTAACTTTGGACACAACGCCAAATCCTAGCCTTGGCCATGCCGCCAAGCCCTTAACTTTGGCCACGGCGCCAAATCTTAGCTTTGGCCTTGCCACCATGCCACAGGTGCGGCTATGCCACCATGCCACCGGCATGTGCCAATGGCTCCACTACGCTATTAAAAGATGACAACGGAATGTGGCTATAATCAATGGCTACCCTCTCGCATGAATTACAATCTCAGCCGTCCAAATTCGCCACAGATTTAACATGCCTATGGCAAGTTTTAGGCGACCATCCAAGACAAGCCTAATAGCATCACACGCTATTCTCCTGCGGAAAGTCTCCTGACTTTGACTTGCCACGCATGGTTATCTGCTACTTAGTTGGCACACAAGTAATCAATATAGCCAGCTCTTGCATACAAGACCCATTCAGAAATTTGTTGCATATTTTCCACGAAAATACTCGAGACATCAAACATGTCACAACTGGGGGATGTTCATCAGGGTATTGGTCTGGCGGTTTACAACGTGCGGCGTGCAACACTTCCATTATAAGAAAGTGTCATAAATAAGGGCAGTTAGTGGCGGAAAGAAGTAGTGGGTGTAAACTAATTCGTTTCCTTCATAGTGGGAACGTGGTCTCTGGCATTTAAACATTACCCCACTTCTTCATCACTCAATCACTCTCACTTTCTACGAGATCAGGGTGTGTTCAATTATGACTTGTATAAATAGGTTTTACCTATTTCGACCGGACAATAGAGTTTTAGTTAATAACAACACAAGTATCCAGAAAAACACCAAAGAACTGATAGCTTACATTCCTCAATCCAGTTCCACATTCTGATACAAGTCATAAAACAACCACACCTTCAGAATTAACCATTCTGGTCTCAACACCTTCTTCGCTTCCCTCCCTAAGACCAACCTTTCTCCTTCACTTTGTGACCGAAGCAAGATTGGAACGACCATTTCTTGGTTTAGGCCAGGATTGTACATATTGATCTCTCGAATCTAAATTACTCCCGTGCAGTGCATTTGTTTAGGTCTAAACTCGTTTCTCAGCAACACACCCAAATTTACCAAAACTGGTAGAAACAGTTTTCACCCTCAAACAATTGGCGACCACAGTGGGAGATTAATCTCTCAGTTGCGAAGCCAATTTCTCAATTTTCATTCCAATCTTTCCAAACTCAAGATGGTGGATCTTAGGTTTAAATTCAATCGTTAACCAGAATTCACTTCAATCACCAATCCCAACTTTCCGCCTCATGAGTTACCCCGGCCATCCCAAACACTTCCAAAGTCGTTGATGCTCGAAATCCAATCACCATGAAAGGTATGACAAAAATATTAGAAGATATTGTCGCAAATCAAGCTGATATTGTCAAGTTGCAAAATGAGATGTTTTGTCTCTTAAAGAGTATGTCAAACCGGCTGTAGCAAGATCCAACAAACATTCGCTCGGAGAACGCCACCAATTTCAGAGATGACATAAAAATTTTGAATCCTTGTCTGAGGTATGTGCCCCCGCCAACTATGATGCATACAGAGTACGTGGACGTGCCCAATGAGAGCAAAAGGGAATGACCAACACCAATGTACCCTCCGAAAGCGCAGTCAACACATCCCATGGCGTTACACCCTCTAGCACCAACACCAGCAACACCAGAAGCATCCCCTCTGGCGTGACGCCTCCTATTACCAGATCCAGAGCCGCTTCTACTCCTAATATTCCTTCGAGCATGACACCTACAATCATCACCAGGGCTGCTACCACTTCTTCGTCAGGACGAGAGACTGGAGGAGCTATAGGAAACCAACCTCCCATCACCATTGTTGATTTAAGGAAGAGACAAGAAGTTCTTTCCAAAACTCAGATGGACATGGCCACAACTCAAAGGAAGCGAAACAACGAACATCTGAATGATTATGTCAAGGGATTCAGAATTCGGGCGTTAGATTGTCATGATCCAAATGTGACTGAACATAAATTGGTGGAGTTGTGCATTAATGCTTTCTGGGGACTCTATTCACAAAACCGTGTAATCTATGATGAAACATATATTTTCAGCCCTCAACCGTGTTGCGTCGGGCAGGCGATTGTCTTCAATTGGAGAAGCTACCCCAAAATCCCAGTCTCTCTTGGAAGGTACGGATGGTAAATGTAACTGGGGACTCCTAACCACTACTCACCTGAAAGGTATCGAGTTTGAAAGCGTACTGATTGACGCGGCCTCCAACTTCAACATTGTAACCATCAATACTCCGAGAGTTGCCAGGGAAAATCAAACATAAGTAGCGTATTCTTTCCCAGGAAGAGAAAACACGACTTGTCAACCAACACTATTTGTGCGCTGTCTTACCATCTGCCATATCGTATCAACTCGTCTTACGAAGTCGAGGGTTAATGGCACCTTCACTGGAGTTCGCTCCAGGAGCTGCTTCGACGTTCTATCCAGGAGCCGCTTCAACGTTTCGCTCTAGGAGACGCTCCACTTCAACGTTTCTCTCCAAAAGCCGCTTCAACGTTTCTCTCCAGAAGCCGCTCTGCTTCAACGTTTCTCTTCAGTAGACGCTTCAACGTTCTCTCCCGAAGCCGCCGCTTCACAAGAAAAAAAGGGATAAACTCACATATGTGAGTTATCAAATCCCGTCAATGTTCATGGTCGTGGTCGTCCAAGGTTCGTGCTCGTATATGCCACTCCTTCCTTCCAAGATCCATGGTCGTAGCCACCACTCTTCCTTTCCAGGATTTGTTCCCGTAGTCACCACTCCTCCCTGTCAAGGATCGTGACCGTATCCATCTAAGCACCAGCCAGCTTGTTTTTGTTCCCACAAAAACGCAGACTCTTTTGATCACAGTTGCTGCAAAGAACCGTTGCTGCTCGTTTGTTGATACCATCCAGAGCTTCATCATAGCAACAACCACTATACACAAAGGTAATCCGAACTTGTGCATATTTTAGTTTCCCATGGAGGAAGTAATGGATCCACCAATACGGAGGCAAGATGGTGACATATTTATTACGGTTAACCCACCGACCATACAAGATAGAACCACGAAAACGGGACTGAGGCTCAACGGGGAATCCCTTCACTGTCGAGAACCTTTCAAATCAGAAGGGACAACCAACCAAGAAGTCATAAATGTGACAAGGTAACCACTCTTCAAAGATGTAGCGCAAGGATATCACCACCTCCTTGTCTGGAAGGCGCCTGACCAACAAGCAGTATTTGGCTCAGCCATTCATAAGCGTTGTTGTTAGTGAAGAATCAAAAAGGAAAGTGGCACCTCAGCAAGCCACACATACTGACTACACCATGTCTGCTACATCACCTACTCAAAACTCAGCACCGCCAACACAAGACCTGCATGAAGCCGCACATCGCCGATAAGGCCAAATTCGGTGTTTCTAGATTTCCAATTTCCTATGGAAGGGGTGCATGGGCTGCAAGAAGTTGGATACAATGCAGAGCTATCAAGTGCGACTCCCGCCCACTGATCAACAAATGATGAATCCAAAAGATTGCCGCCTTCATCAATTCGTCAACCACCTTCCCAGCAAATGCAATATAAGTACGTCTTTCAAGAGAAAATAGGCTCAGGATAATTACACTAGGGGACTGCCAACACAGGATGTCCTCACGTCCCGCAACCAAGTTATCTCTGATATCAACATCATCGTCACTGTCAAAGCTTTATGAGCCGCAGGAATTTCTCAACATGAAGCCGTACACGTGCATCAAAGACTCCAAAGTACGCCGCAGAAATATATTCACATATCCGGCCACGCCATCAGATCTACTCTAGTGACCAGACAGAAGTGTAATTGGGGACTGCTCATCGCATCCCATTTCATACAACAGTTCAAGATTCAGAAGATGGTTCAAATGATGTATTTTGGAACGAAGTCCTTGAAGACTTGATAGCAGCATGTCGGCAACAGAATGCCTCTCAGCTCGTCTGCTTCACCAAACGACTCCGGAAGATTTTAACCATACAAGCATCCACAACATATAATCATCGCAGTCAGAAGGGAAAGAATAAGCTTGTAAGCTAAAGAGCCAGTATAAACACAATTTCATTCCGGTCAATGCTCAGGAGTTTAAAGACATTTTAATTGTGGTTCAGCAGTCCAGGCGCCAAATAACTTAAAGACAGATCAACAACGCAGCTACACTCCCCAAGATTAGCCATGACATGATCATTGCCGAACATATATTTCATCCATCCCTCCCAAGAGTGCAATGGAGTTTGGTGAATTTTGAAACCCACTGGAAAGGTAACATATTCATTCTTCTGGAGACAGAGCCTTATTACACATTATGGATAAGATCGATGGTACTGTTGGGTGGATGCATGTGCAAAAGAAAAAAGAGTACGTACCTTGAGTTCTCCTGGATCGCCTTGCTGCTGATAATAACTATTGGAGATTTCTTTGTTGCCATTTCAGCCGCTGCTGACAAAGAACATCATTCACACCGAGCTAAATGTCCAAGTTTGATCAACTACTCACGGATATTACACTCACAGCTAAAATACGGAGACAAGATGAACGTACCTTACCGCTGACGATTGGCACGCTTGCGGTGGAGCTGCTAACAGTGACAAAGAGGAGTCGGTTGTTGCTGGCGAAAGCACAGAGCGAGTCGGACGAGCAACAAAAACAGAAGAGGGTCGATACCCTTTTCATACGAACAGAGTTTCTAGAGTTTGAACAGAAGAAGGATTCCTTCTTGCTCCATGAATGAGAATAGATGGTTGGCGCACCGCACTCATACTCCGTAGCCGAATAACAACGTGCCAAGATCACCAGCCACTTAGACCTGCAATGCTCCATGACCAAACTAGCAGTGCGCCAATACGAGGATTATCGGCCAAAGAAACATAGTTGGACCCGTGGCGCCAACACTCCATGGCACCAGTACTCCGTGGTCAAGCTAGAAGCGCGCCAGCATAAATATCGCAGACCGCTCATGCCTCTTACCAAAGGTCAATCAAACTTTTCCTGGTAACCTCTACATGCCTCGCCTTTTTAGTTTTCTCTCGTCTGTCACCATCTCATGCTTACCCCGCAACAATGCCACTGTTACGTGCTAAGCAGGGGACTTAATGTTGATGGTGGTTTTTAGTTCAGGGCTAAATTTGTAAAACCTTGCATTTAATGTGCCGTCACTCTGCAAAGAAACGGAGCCATGTAAAAGTGATGAGTGTTCAACCTCTCCACTGGCGCATTTATTGAGCAACTTAATATATTCACATGAAATTTATCCAGAATGGTGCATGTAGCAACAATCCCAGATATTCTGTAAATTTCGGCACCTTGCCTATATTATCCAATTAATATGAGTTTCTTTGAGTTCTTTCTGTGCTATGTTCCCCGGCTGAACCCTTAATATTGATATGGCATGACAATTTGTGTTCCCTCGCAGCAGAGTAACACGAATTTCCCGAAAATATCAAGGTTAAGGTCCCTGCATAAAAGTATTCAATCGGAAAGCATACTGCTCTCTGGGAATAAACTTGAAGAATTATGTGTCAACACACATAATTCAATCAATTTTGTGATAATTCACAAGATTCAAATATTAACTTGATTTGCAAAAATTAGGGTTTTGCGCCCTGCGCAGTATATTAGACCCCGTTGGTCGAAACTATGCTTAGCCAAACTAGGAAATTAATCCTCCATGGATTAGTAGGTGCAAAATCCTACCTAAAATTAGAAAACAAGGAATAAAAGGAGTCGAAGAATAGGAGCAGCAACAAAGAGAGGTGTGGCCATGCCATATGCCAGCCGTCGCCACTTGCAAGTGGCCACACCCCATGTTGCCCGACCAGCCCCTATTTTCCATCGACCAATCAGGTCGCTTTAAATCCTCCACGCGCACTGGAAGTGTGGCCACGCCCATGTTTGGCCGGCCCCTTTTCTATTGATCAATCAGGTCGCTCTAAACCTGCCACAGTATTAAAAGAGGCAAATTGCGCCAGATGGTCACAATGCCAATTGGCTCTCCGAAACCGTGCCAACATGCTAATAGCATGTCAAACGTGCCATTCCGCTCCAGCATGCTAGTGGCATGCCAAACATGCCATTCCATGCCGCCAATGCGCTAATCAACATGCCAAACATGCCACTTTGCCGCAGTAGCATGCCGAACGTGTCAACGTGCCATAAATAGCGGGCCTACGTGCTAACCCACCTCCTGTTCGTGGCCAACGCCATGACAAATTCCAATTAGGATATTCTAAAACACGACTTTGCTTTAGTGGCATTAGTCGAAACCCTAATTTCCAGTCGTGGCCTAAATTACGCAACTTTGGGCCCCACAACATGCCACGAGTCATGCGGGACCCAGGAAACCTTAAGAATGGCGCCATGTTATGGCCACTCATAGCCTCCCTTGCTCTTGTGGCCATCCTTATGTTACGGCTCTACTATATTTCCTTTGGCGTGGCTATGGCGCCGTTTACACAAAAAACGTCACGTGCCGCAGCCACATGCCACACGAGCAAATTAGGGTTTCGATATGCCAAACCATAGTTTAGCTAAGGTTGCCACGGAAACCAAGCCAAGTAATGCTCCCTAGGGAATTAAGTTTGATATGGCAACTGAAACCAATGTTTCCGAAGCCATATTTGGGTCTAACACCAATATGCCAAAATCCTAGCCTTGGCCATGCCGCCAAGCCCTAACTTTGTCCACGGCGCCAAATCCTAGCCTTGGCCATGACGCCAAGCCCTAACTTTGGCCACGACGCCAAATCCTAGCCTTGGCCATGCCTCCAAGCCCTTAACTTTGGCCACGACGCCAAATCTTAGCTTTGGCCTTGCCACCATGCCACAGGTGCGGCTATGCCACCGGCATGTGCCAATGGATCCACTATGCTATTAAAAGATGCAAACGGAATGTGTCCATAATCAATGGCCACCCTCTCGCATGAATTACAATCTCAGTCGTCCAAATTCACCACATAATTAACAGGCCTATGGAAAGTTTTAGGAGACCAGCCAAGACGAGCCTAATAGCATCACACGCTATTGACCTGCGGCAAGTCTCCTGACTTTGAATTGCCACACATGGCTATCTGCTACTTAGTTGGCACACAATTAATCAGAATATCCAGGTCTTGCATACAAGATCCATTCAGCAATCTGCTGCATATTTTCCACGAATATACTCGAGTCATCAAACATGTCACAAACTGGGGGATGTTCATCGGGGTATTGGTCTGGCGGTTTACAGCGTGCGGCGTGCAACACGTCCATTATAAGAAAGTGTCAGAAAACAGGGCAGTTAGTGGTGGCAAGAAGTAGTGGGTGTAAACTAATCCGTTTCCTTCATAGTGGGAACGTGGTCTCTGGCATTTACACATTACCCCACTTCTCCATCACTCAATCACTCCCACTTTCTACGAGATCAGGGTGCGTTCAATTATGACTTGTATAAATAGGTTTTACCCATTTCGACCGGACAACGGAGTTTCGGTTAACAACATCACAAGTATCCAAAAAAACACCAAAGAACTGATAGCTTACATTCCGCAAGCCAGTTCCACATTCTGATACAAGTCATAAAACAACCACACCTTCAGAATTAACCATTCTGGTCTCAACACCTTCTTCGCTTCCCTCCCTAAGATCAACCCTTCTCCTTCACTTTGTGACCGAAGCAAGACTGGAACGACCATTTATTGGTTTAGGCCAGGATTGTACATATTGATCTCTCGAATCTAAAGTACTCCCGTGCAGTGCATTTGTTTAGGTCTAAACTCGTTTCTCAGCAACACACCCAAATTTATCAAAAACGGCAGAAACAGTTTTAACCCACAAACACACAATTTCAAATCCAACATCTTGTTTGTGGAATCAAATGTCATAATTTTTAGAAATGAATCAATTGAAACCCATTTTGAAATCTAAATCTGAATTAGAATTTTTATTTCTTTTCACTGTTTCTTCAAAACAGACCATCGGAATTCAGGATGTATAAACACAATAAAATCTCAATGTTTGTATGAGTCTATAACAACACCTGGTTTATGGGTTGAGAACAAAGAAGATGATAGGAGTCACTGAACGACTTAGGGTTTGAATCTGCATCCACCTCTTTGAAAGATCTTTCTACAAAGACACTTATCTATGATCCCACTTTAACCCAGTTTAACCATCGGATGTCCACGAACTAGTTAACTCTTGAATTGAAGGTAAAAAACCTAAAGACCGGCCGGCGACACGTCTGCTAGAAAATGAGAGTAGGTAGAAGTGCAATAGCTTAGAGACAACATACCTTGGTCAGACAGAAGAAAATTAAGACACTACAATCGACACTTAATGCAACTCGAAATTGAGCTAAGAGTCCTACTTGATTAACAAAAAGTCTAAACAGCCCGAGAAAAAACTGTGAAAAAAAACTGCGTCAAAAGCTAACACAAAACAGGACCCCTGCTGACCCACAAAAAAAAAATTGCGATAGCTTTTCAAGATCACCCACAAAAAAAAATTGCGATAGTTTTTGAAGATCTTGTTTTTGTGTGGTTTGTTTGCTCGGTCTGTACAGTTGCACTGATTGGATGACTAAAAGTGAATGGAGTGCGTCCTATGCTTCACACCCAGCTGTCACCAAACAGTTCCAATGTTTAGTCCAAAAACTTTAAAACTGTTGTCCAAAAACTAATGTGACTCGCAAGCTCAATTTTTTCCTTGCCAAAAGGCCCAAAACAGTTGAACTAGGCGACTCCATCTCTCTTTTCCTGACCGGAAATGCTTATCAAGGAAGGGAAACGCTACTAAACGCTCGACCGAAGGGGATTGACCTGAGTCTTCTTTGGGTTGATATAAGACCAAAGATTACTGCAAATTTGATTTCCATTTCACGTTTACATGGAACAAACAAAAGAATTCTTGTCCAACATAAATCTAATAAGCAAGCGTTTTAGGTAGAAATTTCAAATACAAAAATGGTTTCACAAAACAACTGAAGCTTCCTGTTTCTTGTGCCAAGCCACGACATCTGTGTAGGCTATATCGCCTCCAAAAATATCCAACGCGCTTCCAACAGTAACATCTACACGTCCCATCCCTGCCACTTTTATCCTCTCCAAATCAGCAATTGTTGTGACTCCACCGGCATAAGTTACTGGAATCTATATTGTACACCATTATATTTCTTAGATGCACACAAAACTATTACAAAGAACGATATGTGTACGAGAAAATCGTTACAGCATTTTAGGCCATTGCAAAAGAAACAAATAGATCATTTTAGGATTGAGGGAGGTGTACATTATATAAAAAGTCAGAGATGAAAAGTAACATACGGGTGAGTGTTGTCCAAGCAGCGCAACCAGCTCTTCATCAATTCCAAGCCTGAAATTTATTTGAGCAGATTCAATAACCATCTTTAAGAAAATGTATATAGATAAGGAATTCCTTATAGGGGCCAGGCATCGTCTTTCAACATCCATCTTCTAGATTTACCTCAGACTAAGACTTTTCAGTGGAGATATATAAAGAGAAGGTGTAAGAAAAAGAGAACCTAACCTTTTCCCCTCAACATCAACTCCATGAACTAGAAATTCGTCAGCGTAAGTTGCAAGGAAATCCAGCGTTTGCTGATCGACATATAAATCACTGAACTTCTGCCATCTATCAGTGACAACTGCATATTTCCCGTTCTGCACATGGATATTGTTGCACATAGGTAGCTTAAATAAGAATGACTCCAGTAAAAAGATCTAGTTGTTTCGGAGTGCTGAGCACATTGGACATTTAGCTAAATTCCATGGATTGAACATAATAAAGAACTGATATACCTTCTTTCCGCAGCTTAGATCCAAGACAAGCCTCTTTTTTCCGACCACGCGGACGAGATTTTCCAGCCTTTCAAGTTCCATTTGCCCATTGTTGAACACATACTGACACAAAAATGCAATAAAATTGGATAAACAAGGGACAAAAACTTCCATACGAAAAGATAAAATCTATCTGCGCGAGAAGAAAAGGTTGAGGTCCTTGGACTGTTGAAGAGAAACTAGATGGTTTGAACACCATATACAGATCACATACCGAAGTAACTATAACATGGGAAGCCCCCTCATGTAAATAACTCAACGCATTGCCTGAATTGATCCCACCTCCAATCTGAAGACCGCCTAGAAGTTACCATTCCTCGCAGTAAGTTCAGTAGAGGAAATATCTATAAGCTTAAACATATTATAACCCATAAAGATAGAAATAGTTGAAACAATTATTCTCGTACAGAATTTCCAAAAGTAAACATAAATATCGGTAATTCAATTATCAGGGGGTGCTGCTGCATTAGTTGATATTAACATGAGTTGATTAGCCATTTAGTATGAAGTTTATAGTGGGAAATCCCAATGTTCCATTGCATATACCCCACCTCCACCTTAAACGGCTTAACCAACTAAATTCGTACACGGAATAGAAGATTTCACTGCTTACTCAAATGCTTAAACACAAATTGGTCATTCAGTTACCAAACCACAGACAACCTTTATCTCCAAGCACTGAATCTGACACAAATAACTAATAAAAGACTTCAAATAACAAGAGAACACAAACTATAACAAGAAACAACAAGACACGATGATTTTACCTGGGTAAGCACGCAGTGCTTCAATTCCTGCAGATTGACTCAGGGGATCTGCCCCAAGCATTATTACATGACCACCTGTAAGCCCATCCATTTTGTACAAATTTGCAAACTCCCCTGCTGACTATCTGATTCAAAATTTGTAACCATATCGGATGCACCTTCCTTTGTATCTCTAAGAGTGGATCCCACAATTTGTTTCACTTTCCCCTGTAACATTTTTAATTTTATTTCAGCCAAAGAATCATCCACGCAATTCAGGAATCCAACGTCAATACATCTTCTTCTTTTTTGTATTTGGGCGAAACTCCAAAACGATTTAAAAAATAAAGGAAAGTAAAAACAGATGGGAGGGGGGCATAAAACCTAACCTCCAGAAAAAGAAGAGAGAACAAAGAAAATATTTAATGCATCATAAACTGAATGAATCAATCAAATGGATTTACCTTGTGTATATCAATACAAGGTCGAAAACTAACACTACAGCGAGTTGATGAATAAGATTCTGCAAGCAACAAGACCGACGTTAATGAAAGCATTGAAAGTAGCAAATCTTCATCATCACCAACAAAACATGTGAAATCCGAACATACTTGATTTTGTTGATGGCAAAACCCTAACACAACTTTGCTGCTTGACATTATATATTGCCGAATCTGAAATTCTATAAAGCGAGCTTAGTTCTGATTTTGAAACAACTCCTTGAGAAGAATTCATCATTTTTCAAAACCTGAAAAAAATCATAGCCACGTTTAAATAATATTCAGTAACTTCGTGCAATTAAAAGTACAACAAAATGAACCACATTTCATTGCATATTTATCTATATTCTAAACGCGCTGGCATAGATGATAGAGCCGCATTATCTCAGCTACCTCTTCTCTTATCGTGTTCATCAGATCGATAAAAACCCCTTCCCCTTCTGAGCTGCTTAGGCCCAACAAGTAGAAATGGTGACCACCATGATCAAGATTTTACAGAGGCATCCGGCAGTCTTATGGAGTTGGAAGACTACAACAGTACTACTGATAACAGTAGTAATGAGGTGGAGAAAAAAATAAGCAGTACATCTGAAAGATGCCACAGAATTATGCTTATTCTCTTCCAATAAAAACATTAAAACTACTACTGTGTCCATATTAGAAACTCAACCCAGGTGCAAAATGAAAATTCTGAGTCTATTAAGAACAACAACAAATAGCTCTCCACCACAGAAAGTAGGAAAAGATGGGAAGTCGAAACTTAACAGAAAATTTGATAGAAACAACTTTAAGCAACCGAAGTAGTTTGACAGTTGGTTTTCCTGCACTTTTTAAACTATAGTACTTTAATTGAGTCGACGATTTAACCTGAATAATAGTTATAGGCTTATAGCTTATAAGTACTAGATAATAGAATGCAGTGACGCGATTGAACAAATTTTCGGGAGATTATTCTTTGCAAGTACTTTTAGTTACTTTAACTAAAATGTGATTCAATTAGATTACTAAAACAAGCAAAGATCAGATTCATGCAACATTGAGGAGGCAATGATCACTTAGAAAAATAAGATTTTATATGGAAGGATTACGAACAGCAGTATAAATTCCCGCGACCCACAAACTTAAGTAAAAAGATACATAAACGGTTATGAAAAGATAAGGGATTAGACGCCATAGTGGAAACTGTTCCCAGACGCATAATGAAAATCATTGTGACATTCTGAGTTGTTCATGAACATCACCTGGACATCATTTAGGCATGTATGGATCCCACATAATTAAGGAGTTATTGCAGCAGCTATAAAATGGGAATTCCATGGAGTTTGAAACAAGCACAAACATACAAGAAACAAATCCCGATGAAAAGGCAGAAATAGTTGGATTTGTAAGTAATATCACTCTTAGACCTCCTTCTATAAGATCCAGTACCTAGAAAACTAAAAGAAAATTGTGTATTATTATTGATTAGACCAGCAAAAGAAAGTACTACGTTTTTAAGAGAACTTGCTTATTCTCTTAGAGATATAGTTGGCCCACTTAAGTCCTAATTAGTGGAAACGTTTCATAAACTTATGACATCTAATGGCCAACGGCTTCACTTTGTATATCAAAAGTTCTAGAAGGTATAATTATGGTTAGTCCCTTGGACTGGTTATCTGAAAATATAACGAATTCTGAAATTTCCTTAAATGTTATCGTGTTGATGAAATTTATGGGCTCCTAGTGATTCTTTTAGACAATGTATGGATTCACCAGAATCGATATCGGCTCCCAGAATATGAGATACACACTGAATTGGTCGGTCCAGGTAGTGAAGCTCTTATTTGACAGTGTCATATTCAACATACGTAAGCTTGTTGACGATGCTGGAAAGAATCCATATTGTGGATAAGCTTACAGGCCTTACAGATTTCGCTACTTTCAATTCATAGATTACAGCCCTTTAAATGAAAACAAAAAGACTGTCAAATTTGAAGTATGTAAGCTTAGGGTTTAACCAAGTGCATTCATAAACTGAGTGTTCAGCCTACAAAAGCTTTAAATGCATCTGGTAAAGCTTTAACTACGTTACCCTACTAGAAATACAATGCTTGAGTTCCGAAAATTTGAATGCCAATATAGGTACTAAAATGGGCTATATCTGCAAACAAAATAAAATTACGCCACTAGTATTCAGGCCTGGTTGTAAGCTCACAGTCATATTCTTTATTAAAGTAAGATACCCTTACTGTTTAAACAAATGATTCTCTTCCCAGTTAGGTAGAGTTTCCAGGTTCACATGTAATCCAAATTCCTATTAGCTACAAATAGATGACACCATAGTCTCCAGCTATATCAAACTACAAAGTAAGAATGACCGACTCCCCCCTGGATCCAGGAATAGCGACATGAACTAAAAATGCCCTGTCCAAGACAAGGAATGAGGTCTCCAGTGCAGGGTCGACCGTGATATTATACACATCCTCCAGTGATGTTGCTATTGGAGCACTACTGGCTCAAGAAGACGAAGAAGGCGTCGAGCATCCAATTTACTATTTCAGCCGAACCATGAAGGATGCTCAACTCAGATACCCGAAAGCTGAAAGAGCATGCCTGGCGTTAGCTCATGCAATGCAAAGATTCAGGCATTATTTACTATCCAACAGAGTTGTGCTTGTATCCAAAGCTGATCCCATAAAGTTTTTACTCTCAAAGCCCGCTCTGATAGGAAGACCTGGAAAGTGGCTGCTTCAGATGTCGGAATTCGACATAGTATGTGTTTCCCGTATCTGAAGGGGTGCTCCTTGGGCTACGGCACAGGGCGGGATTTTTTTTTAGAGAATTCAGTGTGTTCACTAACAACTAATCACTCTCTTTCTTTAGTTGTACGCTGTATATATGTTAGGTAATGGATCATGTGACTCATCATAATCCTCTATTAAGACACATGGTCAGTGGGAAGTTTATATCTTTACTAATACTCGGTCTATATAGTTAGCGCACTTCACTAAACTATAAATATAGATTGGAGCATCCTTTTTTGTTTGAGTTTCCTTGCTGAGCCTTTTTCTTGTTTTAATGTAGGTATGTCCAGAACTATTTAGAGCGCGGAAAACAATATCACGGGTTCTAAAATGAAAGAGTAATTGGCTGGGGGCTATTTGCTTCCATCTATTTATGAATGTAGCTTAGTCCTCAAATTTTCCTTCATAAACAGTTGTTAAAATTTGTTTGTTTTCATTTTTGATGGAAAATTCTTGACTTATTAACGTTGTTCTTAAGTTGAGAGACATTAAATTACTTCACTTCAATGTTATACAGTAGACTTTATTTGGAAAACACAAAATTATATGTGCAAAAAAGAAAAAAAAATACGTAAAAGGGCGCTTTGTGCTCTATGGCACAAGGTCGTCGAGATATCAGAGACAGCCCTGATTGAATAGGTGACATTCAAATTTTTTTGACACTATAACTTTAAACGGATAAATTCATATCATTGTTTGTGTAATCATTTAAGTAGGTGACACTTAAGTTTGGCAACAATTAACAAATACTGGACCACCTTTAACTGTAAAAGCTAAGATAGAAACAAAGAGTTAGATCAGATCACTCTCATCCAGGAGGAGATCCAATGTCTGGTAGGTAAACATTTGACAGGCATAATGATAAAAACATGTACATATGGCACAGCAAAAGTTCTCATCTCTGCCAATGAACGGTACTACAACAACTGCAACATAACTAAAGAAACAACTGAAGATTTTCCATATAAAATTCGAGAAGATAGCTTTTTAAGCTCTGTGAATAGGAATAGATATCATGCTAAGCACGAGCGCATTTCTAATTGAAGCTTTTATAAGACATTATTCATCTGTAGAAGTGTTTGAAAAGCATCACACTAAAAATTCATGTCCTCAACTTCCTAACTAACCCTCATAATGTTGCAAAAATGTATTTCTAGATGAGTACTTATATCAAACAGTATGTATGCATTCCTAACTCAATTGTATTTCACACTACAACTGAAGTCCTAACAATCATTTCATCAAACAGTTTCCAATCAAAGTTCAAGTTTTCTCCAAAACTTTCTGCAAATACTAAAGAAATATTCATGGAAGAGGTCGACAGATAGCGGAGGTTGGGAGTGAACATACCTTGTTTCCGCAGAGAAAGAACCCTCCTCCACTTCAGATTTGTATGCTGAGCTCACTGTTAAATTTTGAAATTATATTATGGCACCCATTTCATTTTATTTTGACACACACCACACTCCTAAATTAGGACAAAAACGGCTCACAGCTGCCTTGGCAGTTAACAAAAACAAATGCCCATTACCAAACCAGTATGTATAGTTAAGGGTGTAAATTTTGCCCGGCAGCCCGAGGCCCAGTACCGTCCGCCCTGTCCCATGACAGTCCATGGGTAACCGTGGCCCTTTGCGGGCTGGTCCGACCTAGCCCATTTAAATAAGAGGGCGGGCACAGGCCACAATTCAAATTTTCTTGCCCGACCCAATACCCTCCTATTATCCCGTCAATGCTACCCGCCATGTTAGCCCGCCAGTGTTATCCATTTACCTAGCCTAAGTGATTGTTCTCATTTGTTTTATCCTAGAATATACTTGGTACATATACTTAATACAGTCAACCCTCATAGTTTTCATATGTATTTCTTAACTTGTTTTCCATTAGAGTCTAATTTTGTTAACTATATAGAGAAAATATTGAGCAAAATCTAAGGCAGATTCCTTTTCTAATGATTCAATTCAAGAAAAATCATAGGAAGTTTGGTTTATCTTATTCCCATCTCAATTCTCGTATTTGATTATTAATTTTAAGTAAACTTGTGTATTATTACTAATTTCTTTTTATTTTTAACAATATATATGTATAATATATATATATTTGTTTGTAATATTCAAGGACCTCCCGGCCCTACCTGCCCGAGCCCAAATTACAAAACAGGCTTGGATTGGTCATGGGTACTAACTGTAGATAAATAACCCTGCCCGCCCGGCCTTTTAATTTCATGGATAAGAGATGTTCCGGCCCGCCCTATACCGTCCCATTTAATAAATAGGTCGGGCTGCCCGGCCCGGCCCAATTTACACCCCTATGTATAGTACATTATCTTGCAGAATAATCTAATTACAGATAAACTCATTATCTTGCAGCCTTAATTTAGAGAAAAAACTTAATAAAGATAAACATATCTCCTCTCCACCTTTACTACCTAATTAAGGATCAAAGAATGAATATGCTCCTATCCTATCCTAACATCCTGCTAATATATCCATCTAAATATTTACACATCAGCTATGACAGCATGTGAGTCAATTTTGACTTTCCAGACAACTAATACAAAAACACATTTAACACGTGTCATCATCTCACCTAGACATGATAATACAAATCCATGCTTAATCATACACCAAGTGTCATAATGCTCGGCTGTATATGTACGTGGTCTTACGCGGCGCCTAGTTAAGTGCACTTGGACTGGATTTTTCTATCTATACTTGGTGGATTCTCTCTTTTTCTCTTTTGGCTATAAATACTAGACCCTCCTTAATTGCATTAACCCTAAACACAAGAACAAGATCAATACAAATTTAATACAAACCACATTTTCTCAACTTTTTCATTCATTACCATCTTCTATAAAAATCTTTCCTTATTTTCATCGCCATGGCTAATAATACAGACTTATCCATGATCCTTCCTAGGGTTCTTATTGTATCTAGACGGACTGTCCGGAAAAATAAGTTCGTTGATTTTGTCGGTAAGATTTCTTTCTCTATTCTGATTGATTTTTATGTATCTCTTATTGATTTTATTAATTAAAATCTTGTTAGATCCTTTAAAGATTTTAGAAATCCTTTTTTTCTTAATGTTCTTAGCCATCTTTGGGTTTTGATGAATTTATATGGCATGCATGCATAAATAATGTCCTTGTAAATTGTAATGTTTAAGTGATTTGCTTAGGATTCCTAATTTATTTTTTTCTTAATTTTGTTATCTATAGAGGACCAAAATCCCTTAGCAATCACTATGCAGTTGATCTAAACAAAATTTAGAAAAAACTCCTCAAGCATTTTGTTTCTGACTTTCTAGGTTCATTTTTATTTTTATTTATTATTATAGGGGAGTACATCAGATATTAGATAGACCCATTGTGTAGTACAAATGCTGTTCATCACCGATCTATGAAATGAGGTAGAGGGTGAAGGTTCCCTCCGTTTTAGGAGGGATGGAACCTCATAATTACCCACTCAAAAACATAAAATATTAGATAGTTCTGAACCCGCACACTAAGTCAATCAATTCATCTCTGAAGGAAGCTGAAATATGTCGGTCATGAAAGTTTAAGTCAAAAGAAATTTTCTGAATGTTATAAAATCACAGGCTCTTGATTTTTATGTACAAGTGTGTAGTCATTTATGTAGAAAATTGTCAAAACCATAAGAGCAAGTCTTATGGTGGAATCCAACCTATTCCAAGTGTGTAAAAATCATGGAATGTCAAGTCTAGTGGCTTCCAAGTCGGGGCTTTCCACAAAAAATCCAAGGAGGGTTCCATGGTTTGGTGGAAGGGTTCGTGGAATCCATCTAAACGCGAATAACAATAGCGCTAAACGCAAATAAGATTGGCGCTAAAAAAACGTCATTAAGAATTGCGTTTTTTTTTTTATCCGTAGATTTAAAATGAGTTGTTGAAATCTAACGGCTGAAAAAAAAAGTTTCATTCTTAATTGCATTTTTTTTAGCTCCATTCTTAATTACGTTTTTTTAGCTCCATTAAGAATAGTGTTTCTACTATTACCCATTACACTTGCCCTTCCATCCACAGTTCCAAGTGCTGAGGTGGCGCGGAAGATGGAAGATGGATGGATTCCACCATAAGACTTGCTCTAATAATGTAAAATTAATCTAAAACGCTCAAGTAAAACAAACTGATATCTGAATCATACTGCTCCGGTCTATGAATGGGATCTCATTATGTAGCAGTTGCAAACACCATTATAGTGAAGTCTTAAAAATTCTGTTAGTGATTTTTTTATTTGTTTTCAGTCTCTTTATACTAGAAAGAGAGAAACTTAAATAAGGAAGCTCTAGTCTAAAGACAGAAACTAATAAAAACATCCATAACTTGCAAAAACATTCCTAAACTAAAGAACATTCTAAAGATAGCTTATTATACCCCTGCATCAGACTAGATCTTAGACTCGGATTTCCTTTATCTCCCTAAATTTTTTTGTTTATAAATGCCATAAACCTTAATACCTCTATAGATCAACACAAACTTCAAACATATTCTTTTCAAATCTTCCCTTACCATCAGTGACATGGATAATGCAGTCCTCTCCACTATCCTTCCTAGGGTTCTTATAGTCTCTAGACGTGCTGTAAGGAAAAACAAGTTTGTTGATTTTGTCGGTAAGCTCTCATGTATAGTGTCTTCCTATTGAATTTTAATTATTAGATATAGTACAGAATCAAAAACCCCTTCTCCATTATTTTTATGGATTGTTATTGTGTTTCTTATTTTTTAATGAAAATTCTTCAATATATATCTTGCATTGCATGTTATGTCAGTTCTAGAACTCTTGTTTATTTTTTATTGGTTAGTGATTATCTTTTGTGCGTTCTATATTTACAGGTGAATATCATCTTGATTTGATAGTAAGTTATGGAGCTGTACCGGTGATAGTACCTAGAGTAACCGGAGTACATATGTTGCTAGAGAGTTTCGAACCCATTCATGGAGTTGTACTTTGTGAAGGTGAAGACCTTGATCCATCTCTTTATGAAGATGAAATCTCTGGTCTTTCACCCGAAGAATTAGATGAGATAAGACGTTTGCACGCCAGTGATACCGCCGTGGATCGCGAAAAAGATTCAATAGAATTAGGATTAGCAAAACTTTGTCTTGAAAGAAACATTCCTTACTTGGGTATTTGCAGGGGTTCACAAGTTCTTAATGTTGCATGTGGAGGAACATTGTATCAAGATATAGAGAAAGAGTTGCATAAAAATAAATCTTCGGAAGGAGAAACTTCTACTAAAGTTGTTCACATGGATTACGATAATTATGATGGGCACAGACATGCTGTGAAAGTTGTTGAGAAAACTCCTTTACATGATTGGTTTAAAGATTCTCTAGAAGAAGGGAAGATGGAGATTATGGTTAATAGTTATCATCATCAAGGTGTTAAAAGATTAGCCCAACGGTTTGTTCCGATGGCTTTTGCTGCTGATGGTTTGGTTGAAGGGTTTTATGATCCCGATGCCTACAACCCCGAAGAGGGCAAGTTTATAATGGGATTGCAGTTTCATCCTGAGCGAATGAGAAAGCCTGATTCTGAAGAGTTTGATTATCCTGGTTGTCCTGCTGCTTATCAGGTAATAAAAGCTCTGAGTCACGTAGTAGTTGTCATTTACTGAAAGTATTATCCTTTGTAATGCCAACCCTGAACCCTCATGTTATGCTTCAAATATACTCTATTAGCAACTAGACTAGAGAAGTTATTTCTTTATTGGTTAAATAATGCAGATGGTCGGTAGCGAAGGAATCCCAAAACTTGCTTGGTATTGTTAATAAACTGTGGTTTATTTTATTTATTTTTCCAGGAATTTGTTAAAGCTGTGGTTGCATATAGGAATAAGCTGAATGCTGCAATATGTGTCCCCAAGAGTGTAACAACACTTAACAAAGAGATGGAGAAGAAAAGGAAAATTATAATCAAAAGTTTCTCAATTGCTAGAAACATGTACGAAACAGGATGCGAGTCACCGCAGTCCAAGGCATCTGAACTTGAAGCAGGAGCTGAATTTCTTCAGGTAATAATAACCTCGCATATATTAAGATTGGATGCGAATTGGTGTTGTCAGTCATTTTTAATCCTAATTTGTTGTCTAACTGTTGCTTTTTTCTGTTATGCTTTTTAGTCAAGCACGGCATTGAGTACACAACAAGAGAAAAGGTTGAAGCAAATGGGTGCAACAGTAAGAAATTCTTCGTCATTCTTAGAAAGGTTGAAGATGCATGAAGAGAGGGAAAAAGTAGCAAGAAATATAATGGGGAAAATGTCGATTGAACAGTTATCTGATCTTGTGTCTTTCTATCACATGATGGGTAAAATCAGCTCTGAAGTGTTGGAGAAAAAACTTCAAGAATTAGTTACTGAAGTTGCTCTGTGACTTTACATTTATTATGCGAAATTGTATTCCTCATGTCGCATGTGTATTGGAAAAAGGTTCTTCTCACATGCGTCATGCAAGTTGGAACCATATTTTGACCCAACAATATGGGCAAGATATGCATGCCTGATTCCCTACTTGGAATTTGGGTTCGCTTATTTTATTTTATTTTTTGTAATGTAGAATTCCTTTTTGTTAATTTTGGATTTACTTTCGCTGTAGCTTTTTTTGTTTCATTCCGTCAGTCTAAGCTAGAAATGTGAAAATTTGTGATAGCTAGTAACTACCAGTTTTCGGCTATATGAAAGGCATTTGGCCCTCTCAAAAGCTTGGATGGTTGCCCTCTCATGACCAGAACACGAAATCTTAATCTTTGTGGGTACTTAAATGACCCCCAATAGTGCCCATTAAATATCCACAAGGTTACCTTGGTTCATTCTGGTAAGGTACTGAAGAGCCATCCAAGTTGCCACATCCCGCTTTCCACATTCAGTGAGAAAAATGAAAACTACAGTTTGGCCTATTTTGTACGGCTGTTGCTTTAGGGCCCAAAATGGTTAAACGACGACTTCACTCCACACGCGAAAACCTACCTAAAACCTAATAGTATAAGTTTTGTCCCGTAACTTCATCTTTTTCTTTGTTTTATCACTCTTATCTGCCGGTGAGCGATGGAGGAACTGGAAGCGGCGGCGGTGTCTCTATCGAAGATGATTTGCATTGGATTTATCGGAGTTGGTGACAAAAGGTATTTATTGTTGATCCTAAGATTTACATTGATTGGCTTCATAGTGAAAGATCGGGTATAAACTATATGCTATAAAGCCAATTTTATTCGTTTTTGGTGTTCAAAAAGTCTTGTTTCATATTCACTTTTAGATATATATGTCTTGTTTCGTTTTCTTAATGATTTGGATATTTTTTCACCCAATCACTTGTTGAATACTTGAATTAACTGATATTTTTATTAGGAAAAACAACAATGACTCGGAGATAATGCATATGGCACAAAATTTAGACTATACAACTTGGAAGTAATACCCTGAGATTCTGGTCTCCCATATGACAGTTTCTGTCAAAATAAGTTATATGACCCACAAAATTTAGACTATACAACTTGGAAGTATACCCCTGAGATTCTAGTTTCCCATACAACACTTTGTGTCGAAATAAGTTAGATAATTAATAAGGGGAAAGCCACTTTACTAGAAGGAAAGCTGATTATGGCCTGGTTTTGTTGACTTCTGGTCAACATGGGGTGAATTTAATAATTAGCTTTCCCAATCAAAAATCATATTTGGACCCGATATCTAGACTGCCTGTACATCAACATAACCTATCTCAAACTGTAATGGTTGAACCTCCATTTATTGAAAATTCTTAAATCATTTGTAATTAAAACACAAACAATAAGGAACATTAGCCTAATTCCATATTGCTTCATAAACTATAGTTTTCTTCTTGTATAGGGCTGTCGGGACAACACATTCTGCTTCTGGGGTTGGAATCACGAACTGCCTCTATGGACTCGAACATCTAATCACATAAAATAAATATAAGTAATCTAAATGACTATGTTAGAGTTGAGTTCAGTCAAGTCTGGCCAAAATAGATCAGGTGGACTCATCGCATATAACATCTCCAACTGGTGCAACATAAAACTGTAAGTTGTATATGCGAATAAAAAAACCATTGTATATGCAAACAAAAATAATTAAAGAAGCCAATAGAGATCATTCTGGTGGCGATCATGACAAATCGAAAACTATATCATTTCTTCGACTCCACTTTGGTATCTTGGGATTAAGAATTTAAGATACGGAAAATGGGTCATTTGTCCAAATATTTTTAAATCACGGTTCAAATGGACGAGTAAAAAATAGTTTGGGTGAAATGGCAAAAAAAAAATAGTAAGGATGAAACTGGATATATCCTGTGTAAATTAAAAATAAGAAAAAATATTTGAAACTGGGCACGATGAAACTGGTTACATCCTGGCTATTTTTACATTTTTGTCCATTTAAACAGTAACAAAATCTAACTGTCAATTTCACCCAGAAATTGTTGATTTTGGTCTTTTTAACCAATTTTGTGTTTAAGATAATAGACTTTGAACAATCGAACTATTTGATATTGTTAGGGTTTACGGTTTGTATATTTCGGTTAAGGTTATACAGGAAATCAAAATCCAAATTGTGAGCAAGCGTAATTCTAAATCCACCCAAAATCAAATAAGTTTGAAAAAAGTCAGCTTTCCCTCTAATAAAAGTGGCTTTCCCCTATTAATTTTCATAAATTAAATAGTCAATTTATCGTACAGTAATCTTTCAAAATCTCGGGATATGAGATTTCACAAGATGATAGAAATGACAAGTTTAATCTTTCGCACCTGAATAATCTCTCGATTCCATATGTTGTCATCAAAATGAGATTTAATCTCGAAGAATATGGACAACCAATGACTAGCACCCGTTTAAGTCTTGAACAATCCCAATTGAGATTTGTCTTTAACAAGTTCTTTTCTCATCAGAACAAAACAAAGAACAGGTAAAAAAATCTAGTAAAAAACCAGTTGAGAAAATCATGACAACGAGTAAAAGATTAGGGCTTAGTGATCGATTAGTTGGAAGAGTTAATGGTAGAGCCAGAGTACCAAAATTGTTTGTTGTTAATTAATTATCGTAACAATTGATTATAAAGGAAGAAGAATAAGGCTTTCAATACAATTAATTAGGGTTGCACAACGGATAGGGTGGGTAGGATATGGTCTATACCCGCCACCCTACCCGTTTACTGGCGGTTAAGAAAATTTTACCCGCCATCCTATCCGCTAAATAATGGATAGGGTATGATACGGTTAAAAAACTGGCGGGTAGGGTAGGGTTGGCGGGTATGGGTAGGGTATGTGCACCCCTAGGTAGGGTGGGTAGGATATGGCCTATACCCGTCACCCTACCCGTTTACTGGCGGTTAAGAAAATATTTATCCGCCACCCTACCCGCCAAATAGTGGATGGAAAATTTCTTGTTTGGTCCTAGGCCCATATAGTTATTTATAGTAGGGTCCAACCGGAATTTTTTTTTGTCCGGAGGTCCAAAATTAATTAAAACATGAAAATGTCCATAATGCCCATTACTACCAAACGTGTGTGTATACACTGCTTACAAATTTGAGTACATATCTGGTACACTGCTTAAAAATTCGAGTACATATTTGCTACACTGCTTACAAATTTGAGTACATATCTGTCTGGGTACATATCTGTCGTACTGCTTACAAATCCGATTATATATCTGAATGCTGACAAATTCGAGTACATATTTGCTGCACTGCTTCCAGGTAGAGTACAAATCTGTAAGAATCAATGATAAATAAATTAGAAAACGTATTACATCACATACATTGTAGGATCATACATTGTAGCAACCCAACCTTCTATGTTCCTCCAAATCCATTTGCAGCACACCTTCTTTGAAACACACGTCACAACCAATTTGTAACTTCATCAAGACCACCACCAATTTCACAAGCTTGCAAATCTGAACCAACAACAACTCCTGTTCCTATCATCCAAAATCTGTCATTTCTTGCAATAAGTTCTGAATTGCAGCTCCAGATCATCTCCATATCCAATTCCAGTACTGAATCAAACGTAACAAAGAGCATCTATTTCAGTATTTCATATACGTACTGAATCAAACATAACAAGGAGCACTTCCTATCAGTATGCGATATATGTACTGAAGATTCATGAACTACAAATCAACAGTATGACAACAACAGGTGACAGATCTATGAAAAATAAGATAATCGAAAACATATTACAGTATTTCACATAAGTACTGAAGGGTAAGACTAAAAAAGGAGCAAAAACACAGCAAATAGCACTTCCTATCAGTATTATACACATACTCATGGATCGAACCAAAAAAATTGGAAAAACTTCAAATAAAACAAAATTAGAAGAGTTTTGTATCAGTACGCCATATATGTACTGTCAATTCATACACGAAAAACAACTGTAACAAACCTAAAAAATGTTATAATTTTGAACCAATGATAAATCACAAATAACCGCTACAGTTTTAGTTACCTGTAACCCTGGGAAAAGCATTGTTAATCGCAGATTCCATATCAACCCAAAGAACAGATCTTTCTTGAAGAAAATCATGCCACCTCTGGGACCTCGTAATGACTGCAAATTGAAACAGAAGACATAGTAAACAACAAGACCCTTGAACTAAACCAATAAAAACAAATGCTGCTTGTGTTGGTGTCAGTAGTTGCAGTCTTGCAGACTTCATGAATTGACTAGGTGTACCTTGTGAGTGGTGGTTGTTACAACATCACAGTATTCAAATGGGTCGGCAAGTACAGATGCAGTAACGAGACCACTTATGTGAGCCATATCCATCATGAGAAAAGCCCCAACAAATCTGCAATATTCAAGAAACATAGCAGGAAAGGGAATTAGGTGTGCGTAATGGGTTAACTAGTCTGATTCTCTGATCACTAAGAATAACAACTGTTGACAATCAAAATATATGTGTATACCTTTCTCATTCGAGGATAATCGAAATCACGAGGATAAGCACTAGCACCAACAATGATGAGTTTTGGTCGAAAGAGGGTGGCAGTTTTCTCAAGCATATCATAATCAATAAGGCCTGCAAGTGAATTTGGTAATGAATGCAAATTATCAACGAATTATAAATGAACAACAATAGACCACATAGTCATTACACAATATAAGAATGCAGAGCAGCACCTGTTGATTCATCAAGACGGTAGGGCATCGATTCAAAATAAATCGAAGTCCCAGATACCCGTCTTTTAGGAGTCATAAATCCATGTGACAAGTGACCTCCATGAGGAAGATCCATACCCTGTGCCAGTTACATGAACAAAGCCCTTTGTTGACAAAGTGTCTCTAGCTCATCAATGTACTCATTGCCACCATAATACCTACATTGCAGAATGAAATGATCAAATGCATTTCAATACAAATACAGGGAAAAAATACAACATTAAGCACCATCTTTACCTTTTACCAGAAAGCCCTTCTGAATACTTGTTTGTGAGACAAAACCCACAGCTTCCATCACTGCGCGAGATGTAAAATTCTCTGAAGCAATGAGCTCCAAGCTGTTAAACTGACGATTCTTCTCACTATCAATTATTGAACGTACTTCAGGGTCTGCCTAACTTGAGAAGGTAATCTATCCGCAGTAGTAGTACCCAACTTGGGAAAAAAAGTTGAAGAACCTTTAGTAAAAAGATTGGGTTGTTGTACAGCAGCACCCATTATTGCAGCTCCACTGTATGCCTGCATCTACTTCACTTCTCCTTAAACATAACAAGGAGCACTTCCTATCAGTATGCGATATATGTACTGAAGATTCATGAACTACAAATCAACAGTATGACAACAACAGGTGACAGATCTATGAAAAATAAGAGAATCGAAAGACATATTACAGTATTTCACATAAGTACTGAAGGGTAAGACTAAAAAAGGAGCAAAAACACAGCAAAGTCAGCAATCACAGGCACTTTGACAGCAAAATGATGATTATAATAAATGTATGCATAGCAGTAGGTATTTGGATTGGAACACTCTGCATCATACATGTTTTGAACCTGCAAATGTCACAAAGATGCAACAGTATTAAAATACAGTATTTCACATACGTACTGATGGGTCAAACTAAAAAAAGTGAGAGATCTATGCAAGAAACAGATTCTAAGAGCAGTTTCTATGAGTATGCCATATATGTACTGCAGATTCATGAACTACAAAATCAACTGCATGACAAAGAATAATTAAGAATCTAGGAGAAACAACAGAATCGAAGCACGTAATACGGTATTTCACATACGTACTGATGGGTCAAACTAAAAAAAGTGAAAGATCTATGCAAGAAACAGAATCCAAGAGCATAAACAATGAGTATGTCATATATGTACTGCTGGATAATACGATCTGAAAGTGAAAACAAACCTGATTTTGAAAAGAAAACAGAAATATAATCAAATCGAACTAAAATAAGCTAAAAACTTAACAGTCTAACCAAATAACTGAATAAATACGAACAAGATTCATAAAAAACAAACAGAACACAACCGATCTCCATGATCTATGCAAGAAACAGATTCTAAGAGCAGTTTCTATGAGTATGCCATATATGTACTGCAGATTCATGAACTACAAAATAAATTACATGACAAAAAATAATTAAGAATCTAGGAGAAACAGCAGAATCGAAGCACGTAATACGGTATTTCACATACGTACTGATGGGTCAAACTAAAAAAAGTGAAAGATCTATGCAAGAAACAGAATCCAAGAGCATAAACAATGAGTATGTCATATATGTACTGCTGGATAATACGATCTGAAAGTGAAAACAAACCTGATTTTGAAAAGAAAACAGAAATATAATCAAATCGAACTAAAATAAGCTAAAAACTTAACAGTCTAACCAAATAACTGAATAAATACGAACAAGATTCATAAAAAACAAACAGAACACAACCGATCTCCATGATCTATGCAAGAAACAGATTCTAAGAGCAGTTTCTATGAGTATGCCATATATGTACTGCAGATTCATGAACTACAAAATCAACTGCATGACAAAAAATAATTAAGAATCTAGGAGAAACAGCAGAATCGAAGCACGTAATACGGTATTTCACATACGTACTGATGGGTCAAACTAAAAAAAGTGAAAGATATATGCAAGAAACAGAATCCAAGAGCATAAACAATGAGTATGTCATATATGTACTGCTGGATAATACGATCTGAAAATGAAAACAAACCTGATTTTGAAAAGAAAACAGAAATATAATCAAATCGAACTAAAATAAGCTAAAAACTTAACAATCTAACCAAATAACTGAATAAATACGAACAAGATTCATAAAAAACAAACAGAACACAACCGATCTCCATGATCCAAAATTCAAATCTTATAATGATTCAAAAACTGTAGCAGAAACAATGAGTATGTCATATATGTACTGCTGGATAATTCGATCTGAAAGTGAAAACAAAACTGATTTTGAAAAGAAAACATAAAGATAATCAAATCGAAAGCTAAAATAAACTAAAAACTTAACAATCTAACCAAATAACTGAATAAAAACGAACAAGAATCATAAAAAAAACAGAACACAACCTATCTCCATTAAACTGTAGCAGAAAGAACAAAACGAAAAGATTAAGCAACATACCTGTTAAAAATCGCAGAAGAAATCTTCAGAAACCCTAGTCCCAAATCCAGAAGAAGAAAGAGAGCAGAATTTTCCCAAGAATAATCGGCTGAATTTTTTTTTAGAAACTTTGAAATAGACTGCTTTAATATATGTAGGATTGGAAGGGTATTTTAGGTATTTAGAAATTTCGTACAATTTGTCCCGCACGTGTACAGGACCTGGGCTTAAAAAATTTGGTCCATTTTCATGTTTTCTCTTAATTATGGACCTCTGATTAGTGGGCTTTAATGGATGGACCTGCCACTAACTAAGAACACTATAATGGTACCTATTGGTAATTCCTAAATAATGGATAGGGTAGGATACGGTTAAAAAACTGACGGGTAGGATAGGATTGGCGGGTATGGATAGAGTATGTGCACCCCTACAATTAATCATGGATTTTCTTGTTGTAACATAATTAACTTCATAGAAAAAAAACTTTTAAACCCCCAATTGTCAAATCGAAACTAGTTGTCGTAAATTAAAAAAATTCTTAAATAAAATTGATTTCAAACACACGTGATTAAATCGGAAGTATTAATCATTATCCTAGCTTGATCGGACCGGGACCTCATCTCGTGATAGTGAGAGCAAAGCAAACCTAACTTTAATTAGAGGAGTTGTCCAAAAACATCCATCGCATGGTCTTAGTCAAGTCTTGTGCAACTTATGAGCAAGCTAAATTAGTGAAATAGCAATGAACCAGTTCCAACTTCCAGGTCACTGAAACTCCATTCTTAAGAGAGTTCATGAAATTACATGACCATATTTAATATTACTAAGTAACTATCGTAATAAGGAAGTATTATTCAACTTGCAAAATATTAAAATTTTCCAACTAAAGATTCCTAAAAGAAAAAATAGTAATTAATAATAACAATAAATAAAGTGCTGCTTCCGGAAATATCAAAATATTCATGAATCTTCTCTTGTGATATTCTTCTTGATCAGCTCGAAGGTCAGCAATCTCTAGATCTTTAAGAGTTAGTTTTAAGCGAAGGTGAGCGATCCCAAGATCCTTATTGGCAAGAGAGGCTTGAATTACCTTGTCCAGCTCAGCTATAATAAAATAGATTTCTGTGTTTGATTTGCGCGATCAAGCGAAGTTAAAAGACGAAATATAGGTATAAGCTTCACGGTCCTTGGGTCTGCTAAATCCACGGCGACATTGGGATAAAAATAGTATGGAAACCATTCAACTTCATATGTTCTACCACGAAATCTGAAAGTACATCAGTTGGGTTGCCCTGTTAAAAAACCCTTTCAGAGATTTTTGTAAGGCGACATGGGAGTATATGTCGGGGAAACATGCATTACGCTTCGGGGACATATACTCTCATGTCTCCTTACAAAAATATCTCTGAATGAATTATTTGACGGGGCAATCCCAATTGATGTACTTCCCAAAGAATTAGCGTAGAATTTCCTTAGCGTAGAATTTCCCTATACCAAAGGACCGTAAAGTTTATGCCCATTACTGATCAACAAGAGATGTTAGGCATTTGTTGTGGGAATGCGTTTCGTTTTTTTGTCTTTGTTTGATCACACAAATCAAACATGAAAACCTGCTTAGATGAACGAGACATGGTGATTTAATCCGTTCTTGCCAATATGGATCATGAGATAGCTCACCTTCCCTCGGACCTAATTCTTAAGGATCTAGAAATTGTTGATCTTCGAGCTAATCCAGTAGAGTATCAGTAAAGAAGATTCATGATTTTTTTTTATTTCCGGAAGTAGAAAATCATTTATTTATTTGTTTATTATTTTTTTTTTCTATGTCTTTCTTAACATTCTCCAAGTTGAAATTATATTTCCTTTACGATGGTTAATTAGTAATTTTAAGTCTTGTTGTATAACCTCTCTATTGTCTACTTGTATTAAGTTGGTTAACATATTATGTCATTGTCTAGCTTATCATTGTTATCTATTTGTATTAATATTCTTGTACGAGATGGTACATTATCTTCTTGTTCATTCACCTAGTAGATAAATGATTACTAACCTAAAAAATTTGCCTCCTCAATATTGGCTTAAGGTTGTGCCTAATTATCTGAGGATGTTTTTGAACAACTCTTCTAATCATAGCCTCCTAATTATCTGAGGAGGTTTGGTTTACTCTCACCGCCTCAAAAATATTCCCACAACTCTCTTCGAGATATGTACTCGATAATGAAGTTTTAGTTGCGGCATGAGTCAACATCATTCCTTGAGATGCGTTTTTGATGGATGATGAGATTTTAATTACTTGATGCATCGTAGCTTTGCCTCTTCAAGTATTGTTGATAAATGAAGTAGTGTTTGTTCTAGGATCCTGGCCTTATTTTTTATTAGTGATATTGTCTCGCATTTTTGTGGACTAATCAGAGTAAATCCTACGGGTAGTGTCATTCTTTCAAATGAAAGAGTGCACTATCAATTTGAGAAGATTAGATGTTCCTATGGGTAGTCTTTACCCCACTTTTCCCCCAAACACTTTCATACCCTCGTTCAATTAAACGAGTGGTTGGTAGTGAAATACTAGACAGGGGACTGTCCCCCGTCTAAGTAGTTTTTTTCTTCTTTTTTCTTGGACGGGGGACTATCCCCGTCTAAGTAGTTTTTTTACTTTTTTTTTGGACGGGGGACTATCCCCGTCTAAGTAGCTTTTTTTGCTTTTTTTTTTTTTGGACGGGGGACAGTCCCCCGTCTACTTCAAAAAAAAATTATGAACGGGAGTTTGTCTCTCGTGAAGTGCTCTTTTTATCTTTTGCCCATAGTGGTTTCACTCGTTCATTTGAGCGAGTAGTCCTTCATATGGGCGAGTTAGTCTCCAAATGGAGACATAGCCTTTGCTCTCAACAAGTTTTAGACTAAAAGGGTAAAAATTAATTCCTTTTGTGTGCAATGTGTACGCTATTATGGTATATATTGATTCTTGCAATGTGTATTACCCCCTCCGTCTGTCAAGATATTTATTCTATTTGGGAAATGTTTTAAGAAAGAAAAAATTATCTTAGTAGAAGTTTTATTAGGAATTTTATAGATGTCCTTAAATATTTTCATTTAAAAAAAGAATGACGATTTTTTTAAAGTATATTATAATGATTAATATGAAAGATATTGAATAGATTTGTTTCCTTATATATGGTGATGCTATTTAAGATTTTGGATTGAGTTTACATTAAAAATGATTTTATATTTATAAAAATAAAGGGTGTTATAGGGCTTATGGCCCATGGATGCGCGGTCCATTAGATGAATAGGTCTTCCCTTTCATGTATATAAGAGAACATTATATGTGTGTAATAGATTGATGCCTCTTTATCAATACCAAATTCTTCTCCTTCTCTATTTCTACTTTTTCCTATTATTTCCACTGCAAAACATTATCACCACGAGCTCTACCGTAAAGATAAAATCCGGAATCATTGATTTATTTATATTTCGATCAAAAGAATGACGCAATACCGGGAGAACTAGGATGGATTGATTTACATCAACACTGGTTATGCAATCAACGTCAAGATAGTGTTGAAATTGTTGGAGTCATTATCTTCAAATCAGCTAAGTTTTTTTATTTGCTTTTATTTATTTTTTTTGGTTCCAATCAATGTGATTAAGCCTTCGGAAATCTACATCACACTGATTTCGTGCCGCTAATATTTTCTTTTATTTTCCGATCAAACATCAGAACTTTGAAGGTACTCCTAAACTTTTACTTTTCTATTGTGAATCGCCATTTGTAATTGCATATCACGTGTACTTCTCCCATGATATGTTTTGTCTTGTTATTGATCATTATTATTATATGGTCTTGATGTTTTTGTCACAAGAATATATTTTCTCTGTAAGAGTATTCACCTATATCAGCTTTTAAACCATGGGAAAACCGGGTAGAGACATGAATGGTGGACCCCACAACTGGAGAGAAACAGGGGGTCCCATTTATGGGCATTGTTTGTCTCTATCCGGTTTTTACTTAGTTCATTTGCTCGGTACATAGAGAATTTTTGCATCCATATTTGTTAATGATCAGTTATCATGTCCATACTATCAGTATCATATGCTACTTTATTCAGTTGTCTGTATGATTTTATATCAAAATTTTTGGTAATTAGGGTGATTGTGATTCTGACGTTTGCTCTTTTCACAATAGGCCTGGATCATATTATAACATGATATCCGTTTTTGTTAACTTTTTTTTTCCTTTTAATATTCATCTTTAACAATCATTCATTATCATGATTAAAGAAAAAAAAAATCATATCTTAATTAAGAAAAAAACGAAAAAATCATGTACGTTATTGTGAGGGGATATTGATGTCCATTTTTTTTTAATTTCATTTTTGGAATCTGCCATGTTCATGGAATACTGATGGGATAATTTTGTTTTGTAATGTGTATGTAATCCTCACCTGTTCGTGTTAATGTGCGAGGGAGAAAGATCTCGTATGTTCACTTTTCTGGGAGAAAGCTGTGTTAAAAGAGAAAAAACAGCATGTTCACGATCCAGTATGTCCGCTTGAATCTGTGAAAATCTCCGGTCCGCTCCAAATCGACCCGATTCAATCCCGGTCAGGTCAAACTAGTTCCCGGTCCAACCGACCCGGTCCTGTTCCCGGCCCGGGTTAGCCCTATCATGTTTCCTCTTTTCTGGTAGCCACCGGTTGTGCACGTTTGAGTGGGTTCCGGTTCTGCGTATGTACGGATGGAACCAAAGCCTGGGCTGAGGTATATAACTATTGTGGGCTTTAACGTTGAGTACTTGTTGGGTTTATTTTATTTTTCTTAGAACATGCCTAGTTTTGGTTTTTTCTTTGTCTCAAGATAAATCCATATCATATAAACGGTCAACTTAGGTTATGATTGTTGATCTCGATCATTAAGAATTTTGGTCTTTATGTTATTTTGTTTTCTTGAATATGATATTAGTTATAGTTGAATGGTGTCTCTTGCTGTTAAATTGGTTGTACCAACTCGATTCAAATGTATTTATTTGAATGTTCTGTGGGAAGTAATCCACTTGCTCGACTATTAAAGAGTCGGTAGTTTCAAAAGATATGTTGCAAATAAAATCACATGTATTCCAATTTTTGTGGAAGAACTCACAAAAAAAAATGATATGAGTCAGAAAATTTTCATTTCTCTACTTCGTCCATGATACCAACGAACCGGTATATGTTAAAATATGACAACAAGAGAACTATCTTTAGTAATCTATTCAATCTAAAGTAATTGGTTGACATGTGTAGTGATATTCTCTTGGCCTATTGAGATAAAGATATTTCTCAAATTAAGCTAAATGTAGCAAAATTGAAAATGGAAAGAACCTCGAAGTAATGAGGGTTAGACGTAATGACTCATATAAAGCATGTGAAAAGGGACATATATATCATGAGACAAAGATGTATCTTTTTTCCCCAGTAGTAATGACACCAAAATACAGGTATCAACCGAATACGGGATGAAGCTAAGATGTAATTCTAGCTCCCATCATAAATGAAAGAGTTGGAATTGCACCTGGTCGTAGGTGTTGATATATACAATGTAATGTCTGTATCATATTAACAACCAATTTTCACATCAACTTTAATGGCAAAAACAACTTCGCCTGGCCAATTGAGTATCTTATTCAATTGAACTAGATCCAAAGTCTGCACTTATGGAGTGAAACCACGAGACATAAATTCTCTAAAGCATTTGAGATATATCTGGATGAAACGTAACATTCTAAAGTAATTGAGTTGAATCCGACTTTTGTTACGTAATAAGGCCACACCACTTATTAAATCTCTCAAGACTCAATGTCTAAGTATTGTATGTACTAAGGGCTAATCACACCAAAGAGTGTTCATGCATGAACTATTACCTACCTTTTTGTAAACTTACAGTGAGAATGAAGTTGATTGCATCTATAAACTATTTCTAATGAATGTGGAAGAAAGCATATCCTTAGAAAATTAATGTGTCAATCTAGTGAATTGTAAATCACTGGAACTTGAGTTACTGAATTCATATTAACCCTAACAATGAACTGATTGGGATTGATTCATAAGGACTTTGACATAACCATAAGGCACATTGATTGTGGCACGATGTTCCGTTTTGAAGTACTAACACGGGCATTACTTTATTTGAATGTACAAGACAATGAACTAATAGAATGCGAAGTTACGACATCTATCACAATCAGTGATTTCTAAAATTACTAGATTTGCACTGCCTCTCCCCATTATTCTTTAGAGTAAGAAACCACGCCACTCATCTTACAAAGTCGTTCTTTAGTAATTGAGACCATCATGTTTACTTAGATGCAAATGGTAAATAACTCATTTTTCAAAGAATAAAGTGTTGTTAGTGAACATATATCCATGCAGAATGCGGACGATTCAAGTGACTTATGGCTCTGGTGGATGATTCGACGCATTGAATCAATTATTGCTCACAACAAATGATGCGTTTAATTTTTTTAAAACTCCTAGCACATACTACACAATGAAAAAAATGCAAAGGCTCATCACCCTTGTTAATGCTAGAGAATTTATATCAAAAGGACTTGATGAATATTGCATGTTTAATAGGATCAATATAGATCATATTGATACCCAATGGTCTCGCAGAGACTACCATCAAAGGTTACAGATGGTGTCTAAGGAATAGGTTATGCGTGCCAACCTACCTTTTATTGTTTTGGGGATATGCATTATTACACGCATCTTTACTTAATCAGTTTTAGAACCCAAAATTAGTCAACCTTTTATGCGTACCAGTTGGTAACTGGATATACGCCTGACATTCGTGTTCTTACGCATTTTTGGTTGCACTATATATGTGCCATTACGACTCCACGTCGTATTATGATGGGTCTTCAAAACTGTTAAGTAGTTATGTTGGAAATAAGTTCCCAATAATTATCCGCATTTTAAAACTTTCGAAAGGATATCTCTTACCATTAGATTTGCGGGTTATCACTTTAATGAGACGGTCTTCCCGTCGTTAGGGGAAGATAAGAAAAAGTATTTTCTAAAGGAACGACATGAATTCTCGTGGTGTGTTCCCACTGTGTCTCATAATGATTCTTGTACTCCACAAATGTAAATGTGAAGTGATAAAGAATATTTGATTTTCAGAATGTACACTGATGTTGCTAAAGTGATGAGATCACACATACCAGCTACAAACCTACCTGCAAAGTACAAATCCTCAATACGGGATATACACCATAGACTAAGGTGTTGCAACTACACTCAGTGGAAGTGTGGTTGAGGAGCCCGATCAATCCTCACCTAGAAAGGAAGTAGGTGAGTAAGGCACAACTTATTTATATCATCAGAAATCATCTCGTAAGATTGTCTCTGAATATGTCCATGAATCAAACTGGAGGACGCTCCGAAGTTTTAAATGATCCTAGGGAACAATGAAATCCTGACGGATTATGAGAATGCATATGAGTCAATGGAAGGATCAAGCGTGCACAATGATGATATAATCCATAAATAGTTGCTTCAGAATTAGAGCACAATGAGATCGAACCATGCTTTATTTTGATTAATTTCAAATAAATAACATATTTGGCCTATGCAATCCTTGTAGAACTTAGTTCTTTGACAAATATACGGGTATTTGGTGTGGTAGTGCTAACCAACCTAGTGTAAATCCTGTGGGACATATGTGGTTATTTTTCATAAAGTGTAGTGGGAAGAACGAGGTCTTAAAGTATAAAGAATCACCTTGTGGCACGAGGTTTCTCAAAAACCCCTGGATCGCTTACTCTTTTGAACATCATAATGTTCACTTAATTAGTTTGCTTGGTAGTTTCAAAAGAACTTGAAACATAGTACATGTGGTTATATCTCTGGAGATTTAGACTCAAAGATATTTGCAAAAGTGCATGATGGCCTTTTGCTTCCCAAGTCGAATGACTCTAAACCACAGAGTGTGTTTGCAGTTACACTGGAACACTCACTTATTGATTTAAACAATCAGGCGGATGTGGTATAGCCGTCTAAGTGACTATTTGATTGGGAAGGGATAAACAAGTAAGGTTTCGTGTCATGTGTATTAAATAAGTTCCTGATTCAGAATTATAGCTATCTATGTCGACGGTATGGACATGATAAGTACTCTTAATGGAATAAGAGATCTTACAAGCTATTTAAAATCTGAATTTGAGATGAAAATCCTGGGAAATCTCGATCTTATCTATGTCCTAAACTACAAGACCGAGCTTGTGGTATATTATTCCACCAGTTTGCATATGTCCATCGTCAGGAAATTTAACAAGGACGTGCATGATGCTAGCACTCCCATGATTAGTCGAGTTTCAAATGTACATAAATGACCAATTCGTCTAAAGGAAGATGACGAAGTTGGGTCGGGAGATGAACTTTCCTTATCTAAGTATAATAGACGCATTATTGTACTTAGCATAATGTACTCGACCAAATGTTACATACTCTGAGAACTTGTTAGCTAGATATAGCTAAGCACCAACGCAACGTCATTGAAATGGTATAGTGAATGTAATCATGTACTTAAAAGTAACCATTGACATGAGTTTGTTTTATCCCCACAAAGATATAAAAAGGAATGCTAAAGGAACTGCAATCCAAAGGTTGTTGATTATGAAGGAACAATAATCTCTTCTCCAACGAAAGTAATCAGGGGGAGATATTGTAGACTATTTTCTAAGTCATTACCGATTCAGTTTCGAAAAGTACGTGACTAAAGGAACTGTCTGGAACAACTCTGAAAGTAATCAGGGGGAGATGTCGACATCAGGGGGAGGATCCAAGGATATGATGTCGACATATTTTACTTCGAAACTGAAGTTGTGTTGTACTATGTTTCCCTTCGATCGAGAATAGTTTTTCCCAAAAGGATTTTGTTACTCGACAAGGTTTTTAGCGAGACAACACTAAAAATATCAAGTATGTTGAACGTTGAAGACATAAAGATCGCGTTGATATTACTGAAAATATCTGGATCAAAGAAATGAAACGCGATAGTCTGTTAAGCAATGTAACTTCCAGAATCAACAACATGGTTCTATAAACATCCAAGTCACCAAAGTAAAGTGTGATAAACTCCTCTTGACTGCACTAGACTAATGAAAATGTCTGACATCAGGGGAAGCATCTAATGGTGTGTTGAACTCTTTTACTTCACCGAGGTTACTTTTTTCCACAGGGTTTTATTGCTCGGCAAGGTTTTTAATGAGACAACAACAAACACCGGGGAGTAATTTCCCAACTAAGGTTATTGTCTTTCCCACAAGTATTTTCTGCCTTAGGAGTTGTGAAGCAACTAGTCAACTTCAACGGAACAAAGTGATCATCTGCAACAGATCATCTTTACTTGCATCTGTCACGTTGTACTCTTTTTCCTTCGTCAAGGTTTTATCCCGTTGGGTTTTCCTTGTCAAGGTTTTAATCAGGCAACATATTCGAGTCCAACTATGTGCTAAGTTTGCTTAATCTCCACCATTCATTATTTCAGTTCATCCACATCTGTTTGATTAAATTAGTATGGAGGGTATTTCGGGTACTTCTATTTACACGTGTACAATTTATGACATGCGTGTACAGGTGCTGACTCATCTAACTGACCTATGGACGGAATACCTAACGATGAGAGGAAACATTAATTTCAATCTTTTTGGGGAGGAAACGCTAATTAGCGATGTTGGGAGGGGAGGAAACACAAAATAGCCCTAATTTCTTATATTCGAAGTTCCAATAAGAGTGAAATGGTTTATAAGGAGGGAGTTTAGTTGTTCCCTATCTGAAATCCAAAGACCTGATGGCTCTCTGAGAGTATGGATTGCATTGATTTTTTCTTCTGTTGGAGGCCGAAGCATGGAAAAATTCTGTATTTTGATCGTTTTCCTTGAAAAATTTATCTCGGGAGAGTTGGTGATAATAATCATTTTTGATTTCGTGCCATTTTCCAAGCTCAACTTGTAAATCTTTTAGGTTTGCAATTTTGGTAGAAATATTTCCGGCTTTGTGAATATTCTCTATCTTGTAGATCAGATTTTTTATATTTTTGTGAATATTACCGAAAACCTCGTAATTCCAATGGGCTAAATCCGAGAATATGGATTTTAATTGTTATAGGTTTGAGGAATTTATGGCTTGTAGTTTCCAAGAGGCCTCAACAACTGAGGATAAAGTAGGGTGGTTTAACCAGGATCAGATGCATCTAAAAGGTTTCTTGAGTTTCTTGGGTTCTGGGTTTGAGTCAAACAATATTGGTGTGTGATCTGACCCTACTCTTGATAGATGGCTTACCTTTGTATCCGGAAATAATTGGATCCATTGGTAAGATTCCAGCGCTTTGTCAATTCTCTCGCAAATGTTTGCTTTGCCTTGTTTGACCAAGTGAAAGGTGCCCCTTCATAACCTGCATCTTGTAGACCCATTGAGTCTATCACTTTTGTAACAAAATATTTACTACTAGAGCTTGTGTTGTTTCCACCTTGCTTCTCTCCCGGGTCTAAGATGATGTTTAGATCCCCACTTAAAAACCATGGATTTTTAATCCCTTTTGCTAGATCTGAAATGTAAGACCACTGGGAAATTTTTTCATCAGCTTCCACTGCACCATATACACAAATAATTTCTATAATTGTTTCTCCTATTTTTGATTCCAAATGACAAATATTAAGATTCTCAGATAATAATTTTATATCCATGTTATTGTGCCAAGCAATTGCTAACCCCTTAGCTATTCCCACAGATGGAACAATGAACCAGTCATGAAAATTGGATTTCGTTAAGAAAAGTTCCATTTTGTCTAATTGGGCTTTTGTTTCATATAAAAACATTATGTCTAGTTTGTGATCCTGGCATAGCTGGTTTAAATTATCTCTAGTTAAAGGAGTTCCAATCCCTTGGACATTCCAAGAGAGGAGCTTCATTGTGAAAAACAGTGGAGGATAACAAAGCAAACTAATAATGCCAGGGAGGTGAAAATAAAGCTTTAAACCAAAATACGGTGGAAAAAACAGTTCAACAAAAACCAGAAAGAGAACATAACTAGCAGTCAGAGCAATTTGAATAAAACTCAGTTAAGAAAGAACAGGTAAAGGTACAACAAAAGATTTCAGGTAAGAAAAAAACAGAAAAGAGGGATACACCAGGGACAAACAACTTTTCTTATCTTGGAGGAAATTCAAAAGAAAAACTATGACAGATTTTCTGGCTATGAATACAGTAGAGTAAAAACTGAGGCTCTAAATTCAGAACACACAAAAGCACTAAAATTAGTCACCTTTAAACATGCAAACTAAGATTCAGATTTTAACTTAAGATTTCAGGCTAGAGAAGCTGTTAAAATTCACTGCTTATCTGTCACTAATTTACATTAATGTTCTAGTTCTGTCACAGAATTCAGGTAGGGTATGTGAGTTTTCCAATATCTAAAGCAAAACAGAGAATAAACAAAACTAATACTGCCAGTAAAGAATTGACCAGAAACAAGCAAACAACAACAACAAAGCAATTAAAAACAGATTTATACTAGGAAATGAACACGGGAGATGGTTAACAGGACAGAATAAGCAGCAGCTAAACTAAAACTGCAAAAGAACTAAAGTACATAAAAAGAAAGAAACAAGTACAAAGACTGACAAATGAACAAGCTAGAAAATAGAAGTAAAACAGGAGTTAACTTTTGGGCCCTGATGGCTGGATATCCATGAATTCTTTTCAGTTTTGTTGTAGCATTGAGATCAAATTTTGATAGACTAATCTTCATTGCATTTTGGCTTGGTGTTACCACTTGAAGAATCCCCCTTAAACCATTGATGAGGGTAGTTCTTTAAAGAGCCCTCAGATTCAGATTCTTCCAAAACCCTGATTTCTACCTGACTTGGATTTAGAAGAGCTAAAGTCAAGTCCAGGCCATCAAGTCTTGGCCTTTTTGGGACAGGTAGAGAATTGTCCCAATGGAAATAACTCTGCATTAGAGTCCAGTTTCTGAGATAAGCAGTGTTGTCAGTACTGTTTTGCTGCTGGGAAGAAGAGGCCTCATTCCAAATTCCAGGTGAAAAATTGAAAGGATTCCCAGGCCTGTCTCTTTACTGTATAACTTTTCACATATAAGAGTCCCTATTGTTGTTTCTATCAGCAGCAGTATTCTGGCCAGATGGTTGTAAATCCACTTGAGCAGCATTAATAACTTGTGAAGGCATTGAAACAATCTGATTTTCCTTATCATCATCTAACTGAGAAAGGTAATCATGACAAGTTACCTCAGTTGCAGCTTTCTCCACAAATGAGTTGGAAAGAGAGTCTTCAGATAATTCTATGTTGTCTTGAACCATCATTGGCTGCATCTGTTCTTGTTGCAGAACCACTTGTTGTTGCATTGCAAGTAAAGATGCATCTGCATGTGCTTGATTAACTTCAGCCTGGTGTTGAGCAAGATCATCTTGAATACAGTCTCTCATCTTGTGGCCAATTAAGTCACAATATTCACAAAAGTTGCAAGGGAAATTATGAAACTCAAAACACACAGGATTAACAAAGCCCAATTCATTTTCTGCGCGTACAGTAAACCTTAATCTTTGTCTGAACCTAATACTTGCCCTGACAGTGATTGAGAAACTTCCATTGCTTTTTCTTACAGGGTAAGAAAATGATAAAATCTCTCCCATGCAAGATAGGTATCTCCTTATATTATCACTTGTGACCTGAGCTGGTGAAAGATTGCTTATGGTTATAAAGAACATCTCCACTGTTGGGTACCAATTTTGTAGATCATCACTTTCTTCCCATTTTTTGATGCAGAATAAATCTCCAAAAACTCTTCTTGTAGCCAGGTTTAAAACCCTCTGCATATCATAGTCATGTTGAAATCTTATGATATAGATCCACTCACTAGCTTTTCTGACTGAAAGTCCACCATGAATCTCCCATTGAAATAACAGTGCATTTTTTACATCCCAGCAGTTTCTTTCTACTAGTTCTGCAAAGGTTTCTATCAGGAAATTTGTCCATAGAAGATGGGTGTTTTGGTATCTGGATGGAATGATTTCATTGAGGTTGAATTTCCTCCCATTACTCAGATTCAGGGACTGTTGGAGTTGATTGGTAAGTTGTGAAACATCACCATGCCAGACTGCAAACATGGTGATACAAAAGCACACGGCAAAAGCTACAGGGTGTTGAATAAGAAATTGGCTAGACGGTGAAAGAAGAAGGTTGAAAATATTTCTTAACATGTATGAGAGGCACTGTGTTGCTATGGAATTCATCTTCATCATCAAGAGTATATATAGTATCAACAAGCATCAACATGGGAATAAATAATTCTAGGAATTCATTAAAAAAACTTTTGTAATATCCACTACCAGCGTGTTGCAGAAGGAAATCAGAGCACAATTAGAAAGAATGGGAAGAACTTCACCAAGTGTATGAATTATGGATTGATTTCTAACAGATGTCAATAAGTAATAATCTAATAACCCCATTAGCAAGTAGATTAATCAGTTTCTCATAGATCCGGATAATAAAATTGTCTTTTCTAATCTGTGTAATTTGATTAAATCAATAAAACCATATCATTACTTGACCCTCTGAAGAACAAGTGAGAAGGAGCCGTGTGATATTGGGTTGAATCAGAGAGAAAAAAAACTAATCAATTATGCAATTTTTAATCCGATTTCTCTACTTTTCCGTTACAAAACTTCATCTTCGTTTTCATCACCCACTGAGATTGTTAACCTAACCCTTTTCATTTACCAGATTCAAAACAAGTTGAAGCTTTATATATATAATGATATATGTATATATATATACATATAATGTATATGTACTATTTTTCTTTATCAATAATCTTTCTCACCGAATTTTATTTGTCACGTAGGATTCTAAGTCATACCAATAATGCTAGTGTTGTTTCAAACATGACATAGTGACTCAAACACATTCTAACCATTCAAGTTTTTTTAATGTTGCGAAGTTTATAACACTTCCAGAAAATGAGAGGTGTGTGACCCTCATGTTTCAAAAGCCTTTCCACTTTTAGGAGGCGTTTAAAATACAACCAAAATTAATATTTCGAGGCAATTTGCGTTTCAGTCGGGTGATGGTATACTCATCGAATAATTTTCCTGAGAAATCTTCTGATACACACAGCCCCGGAGTCCCACACCAGAGAATTATTAGGGGTGGGTTTTGGGTCCCACTAATTTATGTGTAGTGATGTAGTGAGAGAGTTTTCGGGAGAAACTCTTCGAGACATGAATCATTTCTGGTTTTAGTCACCGCCTAATTCCTTTGTATATATTAAAATACCATGCATAGTTTCCAACATTGTCTAAAAATTTGTGATGTTTTAACCATCTTGGATAATTTTGAACGGAAGTGCTATACATCCCGCGTGATATAAATCATTTCCAAATTTTAAACTTCTCTGAGATGTATTTGTTGTTGTAAACCCGGCTGAGTTGTTATACTCTATCACTAAATATACAATTTTTGTACAACTTGTCCACTTTTAGAATGTGGATGTTCTTAAGAACACGTGCATTATTAGTAAACCTAAAAACAAAAAACCTATTTTGAGGCATATTCAAATACTTTGAGGGATACATAATAATGCAAAACATAGTCACTAGGTAAAACAACTCATCACCCCTTATCTACCCATTTTTAATTATGGCATGACAACCCTTACATGATTAATGTTAATGATTATGATTAACTAGGAATGTCAAGGATTGATTAAAATTAAATTATTAGTGGTAAATTAGTGGGATGATTTATGTGAGAGAGTTGGGGTTTTTTTGAGAAGAAGAAGTGAGAAAAACTTGGGTTTTGAGATTTTAATGATTAGAAGGGCCAAGATGTGTGATTCAAATCAGGTTCACAATTATACTTATAAACCCATTCTAGATTTGAAAATGGTTTTATATGCCTCAAAACAGGTTTCAAAAACAAAATACCCATTCAACTAAGAATACACGGAAGTTTCTATTTGATAAATACGGTGTCTATTAGGTCGGAATTTTCATATAATTGAAATTTACACTTTAGAAGGTAAATTACTTGTATACATATGTTCTGTGGGTTTTGAATTGGACTGCGTCTAAAATTACTCATATAATATGCTGGGATTGATTTAAGAACTGATCTGATAAGTGTTGTTCTTGCTGGAAGATTCAGAGTCTTCGAACACCAACCTTGGAGTCTATGCTAATAAGAATCTTTAATAGAAGCAAAAGAAGTAGTTATAGCTTTACCTAAAAGAATTGGAAGACCCAGATACTTGTCTGAAGAACTGAGTTGTTTAACTCCTAACTCTTTCCTAATAAACTCCTTATGCTGGACAGATATATCCCCCGTAATAAAAGCAGAAGACTTATTGAAGTTTATCATTTCTCCTGAGACTTCACTAAAGTTTTGGAGAATATCTTTCAGTCGATTAAGACTATCTTTTTCCACTTGAAAGAAAAGCATGCAATCATCTGCAAATAACAGATGATTGACAGGTATGGAATTTTTTATTACTTGAATGCCTGTCAGCTGTCCCAACGCTTCAGCATGTAATAAAGACCTAGTGAGATATTCCATTGCAATGATAAATAGATAGGGAGACAAGGGGTCTCCCTGTCTAAGACCACGAGATGGAGTATAAGATTTACACATGCTCCCATTAAGCCTTACTGAGACATAGGTAGTCGAAATGCATTTCTGAATTAACATTCTCCAATTTTGACAGAACCCAAGAGACATTAACATTTTATCAATGAAAGACTATTCAACCCTGTCGAAAGCTTTCGACATATCTAATTTAAGAGCCACTTGTGCTTGTTTCTTTTTGTATTTTTTCATAGAGTGTATGAGCTCATGGGCCATTACTATGTTGTCATTTATGTACCTATTCGGGACATAGGCTGCCTGAGTAGGTGAGATAATTCTCTCCATTAAGGGTTTCATTCTTGTAACTAGAATCTTGGATATTATCTTGTAAGTGATATTGCAAAGACCAATAGGTCTATAGTCAGTTGGAGTAGAAGGATGATGTGTTTTAGGAATTAGGCAAGTGGTTGTTTTGTTTATACCTTCCGATAACTGGCTTGTTTGAAAGAAGGTTTGCACAAGATCAAAAACGTCAGACTTTACAGTGGACCACTATGTCTGATAGAAGCCAGCCGGAAAACCATCCGGTCCCGGCGCATTCCAACTCGGAATAGATTTTAAGACAGAAAATATTTCATCTTCTGAAGGAATGGAAGTCAAATATATATTCTCCTCTTCAGTAATAACAAGGTAAATTATATCAAAAGAATTCTGCTTGAAAACCGGATTAGTGGTAGTGGAAATGGCAGCAAAATGATTAGTAAAGAGATTCTCAAGTTCTTCATGCGTATGACACCAATTACCATTAGGATCACGCAATGCCGAAATATAATTTTTAGTTCTACGCCTGTTAATTCTTGTGTGAAAGTAAGTTGTGTTATTATCTGCATCCTTAAACCAATGATCTCCAGATCTTTGGTGCCAGAAGTCAGCTTCAATCTTCTTCCAATACTCTAGCTTTTGTATAGTGATATTAATTTCATCTGAAATTGAGTCACTATAAGGCAAAGATTGTATGTAAGAAAGATGTTGTTGTAGCTGCTGCACTTGGATATTTATTTTACCAAAATGGTAGCGATTCCATTTTGATAAATTGCTCCGAACTTTAGCTAGCTTGTCATTAATAACTATTTTTGCATGAGAACACTGCCAAGAATCTTTTATTAATTCAGAACAGGAAGAATCGGATAACCAGCATCTATAAAATTTCCAATTATTTCGGGGTTTCACCACACTTGGATCTGTGATAAGTAGGAGAGGACAATGATCCGATCCTAAGAATGGAAGATGCAGAACCCTAGAATTAGGATACTCAGTAAGCCAATTTGAATTCTGTATATCCATATCAATCCTAGCCCTCTTATAACCCTTTCCATTAGTTCTATTTGACCAGGTATGCTTAGACCCTATAAACTGCATGTCCATCAAACCCATACTGTTAATAACCTCGCAAACCCATTTGTTAATGGAAGTTGTACTAGTAGAAGCCTCCTGATTGTTTAGGTGGACATTTAAATCACCCATAACAATCCAAGGCTGATAGACATTATCACTCAAGTCTTTAAGGAATTCCCATTGCCTTTGCTTCATCTCATAATAAGTCGAACCATAAACACAAGATAAAAGCCACTCTTGTTTAGAAGCATTAGAGGAAATCAAGAGGTGAATCATATTATCATTGCAACAAGCAATATCACATGGAAACCCATCCTTCCATAATAAAACTAGACCCCCAGAAAAACCAATGGAACTTACAAATAAGGAGTTTGGATAAGAATTATTGTTGCGTTAAAACTTTAGCTCTATCCTCAGAAACTTTCGTTTCCATTAGAAATATGATATCTGGATTATATTGTTAGATGATATCATTAAGATTATCCCTAGTTTCCTTAGAAACTAGACCTTGAACATTCCAAGTAAGAACCTTCATACTATTATTAAAGTAAAATAAACCAATATGCATATAACAGTTAAAATAACAATGATAACTCTGGAACTGAAAATAGTTTAAGAGAGAACGATATGCCTGAGCATCAGTTCCTGATGTGGAAGCTTTGAGACATTTAGATTGGTTTTTCTCAAAAACTGTCCCATGAAAGGAATGATAAGAGTTAGCGAAGGTGTATTATCATCAAGACTGACACGAGCATTTGAAGAAGACTCCTCATCAAAAGTATTAGACAAATGGCTTGAGATGTTAGCTTCAAAATGGGTTATGAGTTCTTGTAAAGGCTTTTTAAAAGTGCTGGGAGGATGGAAGTCATTTGGATCTAAATTACTAACATTTAGATCTTCAAAAGTGATATCAAAATCACCTAGAGCAATATATGATCTTAAAAGATCCATGTGAGATCCATATCCAGATTCTGGACCCATATTTGGTACTGAATGTTGTTGAGTATTTTCAACTTGACTATTCTCTATGTTAGCACCACTTTCCAGCTCACATCTTAGTTGTTTATCCATACCACTAATGTTACTAGGCCCACCCTCTTCTAGTCTTATTTTTTTTCCATGTCTATGAACCATGTCTGGTGTATTAATAGAACTAGGAAAGTTAACCTTTAACATACCTTGAGTATCACATCCCACTAGATTATCCGCCTGAGACAATTCCAACTGATTGTTTAACCGTGGATTGACAATTTTATGCTGAGTCAGAATATTCAAATTTGTTGGAACTGAGATAACAGTAGATACAGGAGGTGCAATTACTGCTTGCTCTTGCATGCATGCAACCGCATTTTGGACATCTTCATTACACTGATTCTCAGAGACTTGAATTTGTGAATCCTCTCCTTCTTGTCGAACTTTTTGATGGGTAGCCTGAGTATTCTTGACCTCCCTCATATCTGGATTCTTCCATGAAGGCAGATCAAAAATAGAAACAACTGATAGATGACCTCTCTGTTGCTGAAGGAGATAACTTGCTATTGTTGCACACTCGGACTCCTTATGATCAATGGTATAACAGAAATCACAGAGATTAAAAGGTTGCTTTTCATAAAACAGACGGATCCACTTTTCTTCTCCAGCTGCATTTTTCATCCAGAAACCTCTTCTCAGAGGATCACGAACATCAACCAACACTAGTGCTCTTTGAACTTTACCTTTGGGTACTACATAGTCTGGAGGATCTAACTCTTTAACTTTATCCATAGCACCAGCAATCTCATATACAATATCAGTATTTGCAAATCCAAGTTGCATGTTGTATAAACGCATCCATAAAAGTTGCTTGGTAATATCAACCTTGCTTCTTGGTGTCCTTGGGTTCCATGGTTCCAACACAAGGAGATCTCCTTCAAAAAACCAATGAAGAAACTTGAAAACTACTTCAAACTCATCATAGGTTTGAAACTTAATCAACTAGCTACCATCGTCTTCTTTTTTTATGAAGATATCTCGACTTTTCGGCCAGAGCTTCGTTAGTTCTTTGTCAAGGTCACCAACTGTATAAACTTTTGAAGTGTAAACCTTACCTAAAATCTAAACTTGTATTGGTCTGCACCTTGTAACAGAATTTCAGTTGATAACTGAGGTTCTTTCAGAGCTCGAAGTCTGTCAGTAATGGTGGTAAATTCCATTCTTTGTTGTACATCTCCTATTCCTCTGTCCATAGCAACAAAGTAAAAAGAGAAAAAGAAGATATGGGAGAAAAGAACGAGGTGTATAATAGTTATAAAGAAATTACCACCTGTTTTTTGATTAGTGAATGTTGAACACTTGGCAGGATCCATATGACATCTGAAGGAATTAAATATAGGGTTAATGATAAGGCGGCTTATATGTCGGAAGTTATGGAGCTCGAGAATACGGGTAAGATAAACAAAAGATTGGAAGAATCTAATTGATGGGGAGTTCTGCAGAGTAGTATTATAAATCATCCCGTGCAAATCAGATATCAAAAGGTGTGTATAAATCAAACGAGGAGAAGAAGGAAGAGTATTAGGCAAAACCGCTCTAACATCCCAATCTCCCCCAAGCGCCAATGTCAGACCTAGAAAGAGGAAAAGTAGGTGAAAATTATATTCATTATAGATTAAAGAAGTATAGAAATTAACTAAAACAAACAGAAATCATTGAGAAAGATAGAATCAGAAGAAGATGATGAACGAGTTATCAACGATTCAAGCTGAGTCTGTCGCCCGATTTTCCTCCAGAACTTACTCAATTAGATCTAATACAGCGAAAATGTTGGTGGGTTCGAACAAAAAAATAAAGGTTACAGTCCTATTTCTTGGAGTACACTATGTTATCCAAAAGAGGAGGGAGGACTTGCTTTCAGAAACCTAGAATTGTATAATCATGTTCTCATGACAAAGTTAGCATGTAGGATGTGTACGGAGGAGGATAAATCATGGTCTCAGTTAATGAAAGCCAAGTATTCTCCACACAGTAACTTTCTACATATGCAAGAACCACCTAGCAATTCATCTTGGATATGGAAAGGTTTAGAGATTGGTCTACAATATGTTAGGCAATTCCATAGATGGGATGTTAGATGTGGAACAAAGGTTCTAGTTTGGTATGATAAATGGGTAAGAGGTTTAAATAGTCCTCCTGTTCCAAAAGATGATTTTGCTGAGCCTATTAGAATTGTCTATGTCTCTGATCTAATGCTACAGAATCCAAGAAGATGGAATGTTGATTTGATTAGAAAGGTATTTTCAACAGAAACTGCTAATATCATACTGGATATGCCCCTAGTTCAGTTTGGTACAAACAAACTCATTTTGGAACTAACTAGAACTGGTGAATTTACTGTAAAATCAACCTATAGAGAGCTTGTTAGACAGTCTCATACTTCTTCTGCACCTAATAGTACTGACATACCTAAGTCAGTTTGGAAACAAATGTGGCATATGAATGTTCCACACAAGGTGAAGGTTTTCATTTGGAAGTGCATTAAGGATATAGTACCCACAAACCAAACTTCATAAGTATAAAAATGATATTCTTCCTACTTGTGCTAGATGCAATCAGGCTGATGAAACTTTGGAACATCTTATAATGTATTGTGACCATTCCAGATCTGTGTGGTTAGGCATGTCTGTCAATGTCTATGCTCTGCAATCACATAATATACAAGTAAAAGACTGGATCTTATCATGGTTTCAACAACATTATGATGGATCACCTCAGACTAATACTGACTGGATATCTATGGCAGTGATCACAATGTGGTTCTTCTGGAAAAATTGATGTGTCAAAGAGTTCGAAAACAAAATCCAAAACCTGAATTCTACTCTTTTTTCTATTAAAAACATGTTGAAATATTGTTTTGTGCACCATGATCAAAGAACAGTTCAAAAAGATGAACATTGGTTGTTGCTTGATTCAGAATATTTGAAACTTAACATGGATGCTTCTTTTGATAGTGATTCTTCATATATGGGAGTGGGATTAATTCTTAGAAATTCTACAGGTTCCTGCGAAGGCATCAGAGGAAGACTCTTCCATGGAGGAATAGACCATGAGCATGCAGAATGCCTTGCTTTTAAAGAAGCTATTCAATGGGCAAAAGAAAAAGGTCTGAAGAAAGTAACTTTTGAAGGTGATTGTCTAAATGTCATCAACTCGGTTAAATATGCTAAATCTTCAGTTCACTAGATGAATGAAGGTCTTGTACATGAAATAAGGCATCTACTATCTAATATTTCTTGGTTTAATGTAAATTATGTAAGAAGACAAGCTAACAATGATGCGCATGTAATTGCGAATGAAGCTAGAACTGGTAGACAATCTTTTGACTATCAATGTAATATTCCTGAAATTGAAAGAGATCAGTAAGGATAACATGTCTACCGTTGTAAGTTAAGCTGTAGTTTGTTTTTCTTTTAATAAATATCTTGGTTTGCATAAAAAAAAAAAAAAGAAATTGGACTGCGTCTTGTTCAGTCCTCCCTAAAATTTACTTCATTGATAATTTTGATTTATCCATGAAGAAAAATTACCAATTGATAATCCATGATAGGCGACTCGACCTTGACTCTCTATAAAATGAAAAGCAAATAAAAAGGAATCTTTGACTGTTTGACAGATCATATTTTTGTCCCAAAGTCATCAACCTAACCAGGTGGAAGATACGAGAGTATGAAGTAATAACGTCTGAGAAACACATCTTGGTTAGATTTCCCAACAAGATTCCACTCGTTGGAAGACTTATCTACAAACCATGATACCGCAGCTCCTGTGCCTTACATTAGTGGGGAAAACTCCATTGTGTCTTAATCCGATGTTTCTATTTGCTTAATTAAAATAAATAAAATAAAATAAAATTAGTACTGTTTTGATATTTTATTGGTCAATAGCATACAGAAAACTAATGTTCCATTTTCCTCCTCCGAGTTTCCAGTCTCCTTCTTTGTACATGACTAATCAAACCGGCCGCCTTTGAACTTCAGGAATGTCATTTAAATTCTTGGAAGAACAAAATTCTTTCACAAGACTACTTCAACATCTCATTAAGCACTTCAATCCCCAGCTAATTAACCTGACATATCTGCAGCATACTAAGCTTCAATCACTCTCGAGCTTTTCTTTCTCTCTTTCTAATATGATTTCTCATCATGGCTCAATCGATTCCCTTTTGTTTCTCAAGCCCGTTGTTATCTTCTTGTCCATCTTAATGTCCCACACCTATGTTTGTATTGCTCAGAAAAACAATCAGGAAGGGTATGAGAAATGTAAAAACAATTTCACGTGTGGAAGTCGTGTAAACGTCGGCTATCCATTTTGGGAAAGTTCGAATTAATATTTGAAACAAAATAATTCTTTGGACAACATTATGTTTATGCATGAACATTAATTTGCATGAACGTTTTATATCAAACTTAAATTTGCATGAACGTTTTTATATCAAACTTAAATTTGCAAGAACGTTTTATATCAAACATAATGACGCACGAACGTTTCAAATCGATATTAAGTGATGCATGAACGTTTAAAAGCGTTGGAAAAAATCTGAATTAATTGAAATTGTTTTAATGCGCGTTTATGAGACCTCTCTCTATTCTCCCCTATATAAAGCGATCACTTTCTCTCATTTCGTTTTGTGTCCAGAAGAGCTACTATCCTCTTCTTTTCGTCTTCTCCCCCTGTGTGGTCCTTTATTTTTCATTCCGTGCGCAATCGCTGTTGAGGTCGTAAGAGTGGGAAAGTACTGTAGTGCTAACAGTGCTTGCAACGGGCAGTTTTATCCTGGATACGAACTTGACCACAGGGTATAGGCATCACTCATTCTTGAGGCGTACCGGTCAAATATCGTGTTAAGGACAGCGTGTTGAACACGTGACTCTGTCCTCTGTTTGCAGTCCAATTGAGTGTTTATTTACCTTTCAGAAATTAATCTTTTTATTCTAACATCTTTCTAACATCTTTCTTGAGTGTTTTATTGTTATAGACGCAACAGAACCAACATAATCCCATCTCAAGTCTTTCTCTATCCCTTTCTCTCTAGGCGTGAGGTAGTTGCCTATGTTATCTAAAATGTCTAAACTACCCCCAACATTTTTAGGTGAATATACTCGACTAAGTTTAAGGTCCCGGATCGATCTTCCATAAAACCCAACTTTTACTCACGGCTTAATACTTTCACCTTTTATAGGACATAACATAAGTAGACAAGCTGAAAACGGTGGTCTGGAGGAGTTCATAATTGGGTTATTTTGTTTTTGGTACTCAAATTTTGTCCAACTTTTGAGCTTGGTCTAACATTTGTCCAGCTTGGTGTTTGGTACTTGGAAAAGACGTTGACCCTCGTTGACTCGGTTAGATGCTGACTTCCGTTTAATAATTATTAAAAATTTAAATGAAATCTAATTATTAATAAAAGTTACTAGTATACCCATTCACTTTACCAAACAAATCTCTAAAGACCTAAATTATTTCTACTTCATCTTCTTACGCCTCCATAAAAATCACAACTGATAACCCCATGAACCATCTTTATATCCTGATTCTGAAATCGAGGGATGATGAGCGACGAAATCCAAATGAGTTTTATGAAATTGGATCGAGAAATAGAAGATTCAGATGAACTGAAGTCTATAGAGGGGGTAGATCTGTGCAGAACATATTGAATCTAAAAGTTGCTGAGATGGGAATTAGTTGGAGATGAAGCTGTTACTGATGAAATTGACAGATGGAATTGGTTAGGGTTTTGTTGCTAATGAGAAATCAGTGTAAAAACTGAAGCTGTTGTAAGTCGATGTCGTGGATTTGTGATGGGATTTAAGCACTGGAACGTTGAGGAGAAGAATTAGGGTTCGAAACTACAAGAGCTTGGTTCTGTTGGCAGTAGAGATCGATGATACGGAAGAATAATGATACAGTTACAGAGAAGAAGGAGAATTGAAGATGGGTTTTCCTCAGATTTGAATTCTAAGTGTTCGTAGGGGGTTTTATTGTTGATGTTCATCTGGTAGCTGGAGTGGCTGACGCAGGTTGATTGAGATTTGGTCTTGATCGAGATGCAATTGGCATTTGTTGATATGGAATTTGGTATCAATTTTGGGGATTTCTAGCAGTGGATTAAAATTAGTGTTTACATCAATGGAAGATGAATTTGGCGGTTTTGTGAATAGATTCTGATATGAATTTGGGGGTTTTGTGAATGGATTCTGATTTGACAACAAGTAAGTGGATATTCTCTTTCAATTTTAAGGTTTTCGATGTATGAATGATCTTATGGTTGAATGACAGAAGAATTGATGTTCGTTTAGTTTGAAAACGGGTGGGATAATTCTGAATTTGGTGAAATTGATTCAACAAATCAATTTGGAGAAGGTTGCCCTGGATTATATTCTCAGAGACTTGAGTTGATGTCAATGGTGGTTGGATCTGTAACCGTTGAAGACTGACTTCATGTGTAATATTTCATGGGGTTTATGCCTAATTGATGTGTGGGGTTTGTTTTAAAAATGGGTATTAACCGAGTCACAGAGATTTCGTTTCGTGAAATGCTAGTAGCAGAACAGAAATGATGAAATGTGGAAGGTTGAGAAGATGGTGAAGAGAAGTTAAGTTCTGTAATCGGAGATAGAGAAAATGGTGAAGGGAAGTTATATAATTGTGTAAATATTTGTGAAGTTAAGGGTGCAATAGTAACTTTGACTAGTAATTAGATTTTATTTAATGTTTTTTATAATTACTAAACAGAAGTCAATATTTAACGTGGTCAACCCAGGTCAACGTCTTTTCCAAATACCAAACATCAAGCCGGATAAATGTTAGACCAAACTCAAAAGTTGGACAAAACTTGAGTACCAAAAACAAAATAACCCTTTATAATTTCGTTATTACGGTGATCTATAGTTGAGATTGATAAGATTGGCAATTTGGCATACATTCTAGCGCCTAGGGTAGTTCATTTGGAACCTGAGAAATGCATGAATTCCTCTTATAGGTAAATCTAAATGTTGCATGTATAAGCCACTCAATAAAATATACTGTAGTTATAATATATCTTTACGATCAATTTAAAACAACATCACGAAAAAGAAAAAAAAACATTTATTAGAAGACATTCAAGATTCTCTTAACATGTGTAGAAGGATTTGTTCTGATATGGTAACCTTAAATCTTTTGTGGTTCAAAACTTTCTGGAGCTTGTTGTTCCACTATGTGGTGTTTAGTTGTGCAATAAGGGTATTTTTGTCCTTCACAATAGGATGACATAAGTATTACATGTCTCGTGGATGGGCCATTTGAAAGCTGTTGGCGCTGCTTTCTTGTACCACCAAGTCAAGAATCCACACGCCACGTCAACACCCATTTCAAACGTTAAAACCTACTATAAAATATCAACCATGACCATTGCCTCATGTTTTTCTTCTCCGTTTCCCTCCTACCCTCACTATTCTAAAGCCTCACTGCCTCACTCTTCTCCTCCGCATGTAATTCTTCATTTTAAAGTTGATGAAAGCAAACATGTTCTTCAATGAACTCTTCTTCCCATTCTTACTCAATATCATCATTCTCATATTCTTACTAGAACCTGTCTTAGGCCAAAATAATCAAAACCCAAAATTCAGAGCTTGTGAACCCAAGAAATGTGGCAATAATAATCCAACCATAAGCTATCCATTTTGGATTGATGATGAGCAAGAATCCTACTGTGGTCACCCTAACTTCAAGGAATCTTGTACTGATCATAAAATTCCTATTCTTCGCATATCCGATGGAGATTACCTTATCCGCGATATCTCTTACGAAAACCATTCGCTAGTAGTGACTAATGCTGCTGCAATTTATGATAAACCAAGTTGTCCAATTCCTCATAGGAACTTCACCCTCGTCGGTTCGCCTTTCTCGTTTACTGATTACCACATTGATCTATATTTCTTCTATAATTGTAGTTTGGTTCCTACTCAATACTTCGTATTTCCTATTCCTTGCGCGAGAACTTCTAATAAGAGTCTTAGCTCTTATGCAACAATCATTCATGAGGAAGGAGGATTTAAGTTTTTGAATTCTAGCTCAGAGAAGTGTGAGTCTCTAGTTGGTGTTCCAATTGAGATGGAAGAAGGAACGAGTCTAAATACTTTGATGACAAAGCAGTACTCTGACCTGGTGAAAGAGGGTTTTGTTTTGACATGGAATTCATCAGTAACTGAGTGCAATGACTGCCAAAGAAGCGGTGGACGTTGCGGTTCCGAAAATACGAAATTCGTATGTTTTTTCCGTGAAGGATCTCATCAGAAAAGTTGCAATCATGGTAATTCTAACTTCATCATCCCCTGTTTTTGCACAGACCATTTTGCATTTCATTGCATAAACATGAGGTTATGCCTAACCATTTTGCTTTAGATGTTCAAATGCATTTTATTTTCAGCGGCATTAGGCGATACTAGAGAAGCTTTACAGGGTTCGACTCTGGGCGACTTAACCATCCCCATGATTGCTTTTCCTTTTTGGGGTTCGGCACCACGGTGGTGGTGGTTTGGCCAAATTCCCATCAAGGGGACAACTGGATTATAGAAGTCAATAGTCAATGGCATTTGGTAGTCATTGAAGTCAACATCTAAAAATCCTAGCTTTAAGAAAAAGCATCACCAACCCCAACCCAGCTAGTAGACTAGACAATTCATCAGTGCATTTTTCTTCTCCACTATGATACTATCCATTCATCATTTGTTGCCTTCTCTATTTTTTGCCTGTTCTTCTCTTATCTCTCTAACTCAGCCTTAAAACTGGTCCTATCGTTTTACAATCACTTGTCCCTATAAGGCTATGACTCATCTCTTTCCATAAGTGTCTTGGTGCCATCTCTAACAGGGGAAGAGCTAAGTAAAGGCTAGTGGGTCATTTCCCCCATTTGTACTCGACTCCAAAAACTTTCTAAGTCCAACTTATATCTTGTTTGTCCCAACAAAGCAGAGTATTAATTTCCTCCCCTACCTCTGCTAGTGCTCTCTGACGCTTCTTAATTCGTAACACCATCTGTGGCACTTCTCTTAAGTTCTGAACTTCAGACATAAGCCCATGCTGAGTCACTTCTTATAAGTAGTATTATTACTATTACCATAATCAATGAGCCAGTTGGTTATATATCATTTGGGCATAGAATCAAGCTAATCAATACCATGCATATCATAAGATATGGACTGATCAAGCCCCTTGGAGGTCCCACGGAAGTGCTAGTGTCGTGTTGGTCCTTTCGAATTTCAACTCTTGATCCTTCTAGTTGGTACTGCTCAATCATTTAAGAAGACGATTTTCTTAACTAAAACAAGAATCATATCTCTGTTGAAGTAGGGATGTTAGAAATTAGGAGAACTTATTAGTACCAAACTACCAATGTAGAAGTAGTAATAATTGGCTTGTTTTCCAATAAGTAGGTGAACTCTTTAAAAATGAGAACATATCTCTCACCTACCTCTCTAGACTGCTTCCTGAAAGTTGCTTCTGCAAATCAAATTTACTCCCCACATTCTTTTGTGCGTTTTAAGATATATCCTGCATTCGTATGCATACTTGTTTCAATCCCACCTTTTCTAACTCAAGCTTGCGAAGGTGGGGGTAATTTACACACCTTCTGTAAATTTCTTAGATTATGCAGTGAGCCTAAGACTTAGTATTATCCATGGTAGTTAGGTGATTATGATAGAAACCTAACATGTAGAAAAAGTCTGCCCTATTGTTAACTTCTAATATCCTTTTGGATCCATCCTTGAATACATAGGAAATTTCATTTTAATATAATTCTCTTATTAGATTACAAATTTTATCTTTGGAAGTTGGAGTTACTTGTCACATCTCAATTAGTGCCGAAGCCATCAAGTTTGGTGAAAAATATGATCTAGTAGTATACAATTAACAAAAGACAAGTCTAATATCACTGCTAGAAACATGTTAAACTAACCTCCAGCAACCCCCCTTCTTCCTTTATTTCTTGTTCTTCAAGATCAGTATTCATTTCTTCCTAATGGATTCAATGTTCAATGTTCATTTCATACTTCACATTGCTATCTTCTTAACCTTAGTTCAACTAGTTCTATCAGCTGATTTTCGGTTTGAAGCGTGCAAGCCTAAAACCTGTGGTGGCAGAATAATTAGATACCCGTTTTGGATGCAAGAAGACTATTGTGGGCAACCAGGATTTGGAGTTACTTGTAAGAACAATGATCCCATTTTAAATGCAGCAGGATATGATTACATAATTCGAGAAATCGACTATGAAAACGTTTCATTACGAGTGGAGAATCCGGTCATAGCCGATAAAAAATGTCCTGTCCCTTTCCAAAATTCCACATTCAATGATCAAAGTCCCTTTAAAACTGGTTTCAATGTTCGGGAACTTTCATTCTATTACAACTGTTCCAATCTTAATTATCTTCAGTATGAGAACTTCGCTTATAGTGTGACTAGTTCTTGTGCAAACTCTTTTTTGGATGGTAACCTTGTTTCTTTTGCTATATTTACTCCTCCGAAAGATTTGGTTATGGATCCGTTGACATGCGAGTCTTTAGTTAGAGTGCCTGTAGAATTGGATGCAGAGCCAAGTTCTGAAGACCAGGGCATGGATTATATGCATTTATTGAAAAAAGGTTTCGCTCTAGGATGGGATAAAATACCGTGTACTGGGTGTGAAAAAAGCGGTGGATATTGCGGATTTGATAGGAGTAGTGGTTTCGTATGTTTTTGTGAAGATCACGCCCATTTCGACAGTTGCAATGGTGCATTGACCCCACCCTTCATAGTTGTTGCGTCTATCCCACCTGGTGTAGATGACAAAGCTCACGGTATAGTTTTCTCCTCCCAGGCAACTTCTGTTTACTTTTCTGATTTCTAGTAATTAAGGTTAGAGTTCTTCATTTCTGATAGTGAACAAGAATCTTGTATATCGTGGTCACCCCCAACTTTTGCAATTTCCTGTCTTGATTTCAAAGTTCCTATTCATCTGACGAGTATCACCCTGTATTCCGACTTCTAAAGGGAAACAGTCTCTTTTAGTGACTAATGCTGCTGCAGTCTATGCTGAAGCAAATAACCATTCCTAATTGCAGCTTCCTTCTCTCATAATCCTATATCCTTGGCATATTTCCACAGTTGGAGTTTGGTTTTTAGGGATCAAGTGCCCAAAAAATTTAAACAAGGGGAAACTTGTTAAGAAGTGTTCCATTTTGACATTGAATTAGTCAGTCTCCTGTTTTTTCATGAACCCTCTTCTTTTCATGGCATAAACCATGTTTCCTAGCTATAATATGAGCATGATAATGTCAACTCCTGGACAGGAGATATTCCGCCTTATCTCCCTTCCACCCCTTACCAATTTGGAGCACTTTTATGTGCTCAAATTTTGGCTTCAAATGGGGTTGTTTGGTAAGGTGTCTACTGTCTAGTACTTCTTGCTCTCCTTTTCATTATTTTCTGCCTTTCATCCAAAAATAGGAGTCATTTATGCAATCATGCCTATTCTTATAAGAATCTCTCAATGCACAATAACTCTCCACTCCAAGTAATATTTTACTAACAGTGGCTGTCATTAGAAGTTATTATGTTCACATCTATGATGTTCAACGGTGTGACTTTGTAGCTTTGAAGTAATCAAGTTTATTAAAAGACAGAAAAATAAATTAGACTAATACAACTAGCAATGACTAGTCAAATATCACTCCTTAGAACATGTTAATGACATCCCAGTTATTCAACAGTTTCCATTTCTGTCTCTTCTTCTTTGTTCTCTTTCAACATTAGTATTCATTTCATTCAAATGAATATAAACATCAGTGTTCATCTGATCCTGCTAATGGGTACTATTATCACCCTAAGCTTAATCAAATTAGCTTTACCACTCGACTACTATCGGTACGAAGACTGCAAGCCTAAAGATTGTGGAAACGGCTTGAATATTAGCTACCCATTTTGGATTGAAAAAAACTACTGTGGGTATCCAGGATTTAACATTACTTGTAAGAACAATGAACCCATTTTATATGCAGCAGGATATGATTACATAATCCGGGATATCCATTACGGCAATAGATCATTTCGAGTAGAGAATCCAGTTGCACATAGTAGCTGTCCTGTTCCTTTTAGAAATTCTACTTTCAATGATCAAAGTCCCTTCAAATTGGGTTCCGGAGTTCAGCTTCTTTCGTTCTTTTACATTTGCACCAATTTCAGTCGTCATTTATATATGAAGTACATCTACCCTGTGCATACTTCTTGTGTAACTCCATCTGATCACAAGATTTTTTCTCTCGCCGGGTTTGTTCCTTCCGGGGAATCGCTTTATGATAGGTTATCGTGTCAGTTATCGGTTCATGTTCCCGTAGAAGTGGAGCCAGGGTCCAAAACAGGTCAGGTTAACGGTTATATGCCGTTTATGAAAAAAGGGTTCACTTTAGAATGGCATAAATCACCATGTACTGAGTGTCAAGCAAGCGGTGGATATTGTGGAGTCAATAAGAATGGTCTCGTCGTGTGTTTTTGTAAGGATCGACCATATGACAGAAGATGCAAAACGGGTATAGTTTTTTTCAACTGTTTGTGTTCACAATTTTGTTCCAGGTTTCTTTCTCTTGATCACCTTTTAGGTAGATTTCAAGGCCTTAGGATTTTTTACTAATCTAGTAAAGAGGCATCCCATCCGAGCTAATTTCTTCATTCTTGATTGCACAGGAAAGTTTTCTATCTGGTGTTTGACAAAAAACTAATCAAAATACTAAACTTCTCATCATTTAGAAATACAAACTTTCATACCCACAAAATGGCCTTCTGTTAGTCCCACCACTAACTACACAACACGTTGCCCTTGTACTCTTGCACCAAATAATCCGCACAGCCCAAGCTTCTACTCCTCTGATTTTTGACTTGTCAATTCAGATATTAATCAATCTAACTATAAAATCTTTGATTCCTTTCATATGTATTAGTCCTCTCTGTGTTCATATTGAGTGGTGTTCGATTTCTCAAAAACTCTGTAGCTTATATTTTTCCTATGTAGAATCTTTATAGATCTTTAAGTTGGTTTCGTATGAAAAATATGTGTCTGGACCTGGTGATGTGAAATTTGTTGTGAAAGTCATGTGTTCAGTGAGACCAGTTTTCACAGCCAACGGTCAGATTAATCCAGGCGAGAAATCTCAAGATTTCTCTCGGGTTTATCATTTTTTGCAATTAAAAATCACAATCAGAAGGAGAAAAAGAAAAGTCTTTGCTGATCACTTTGTGGTTGGTTTGCACTGTAGTTTCATGGGAGCTTCCTCACCCTTTCAATTTTTCCAAGTCTTTAAGTCATAAAGTCTAAGTCAACTTAACGTATCAACTTGGGAAAGTGGAAAATATCATTGGTCCCTGTTTGCTTCAATACTGTGCTCATATCATGTGTAGGCTTATTACTAAACTTTCTTATTGGTTTGCAAAGAGCGAGTCTTGGTTGGGTAATCATTAGTTAGAGGAACACAATGATTCCAGTTCTTGGTATCCTTTACTTCATCTTTCTCCTCTTAATAAACACCATCTTGGCCGATCAAGAACAAAAATGTGAAGCCTCTGATTATTGTAGAGTTTATCCCACCAACTCCGACAGTATCCATTCTGAGTGTGGGGTTTTGCCATTAAATTGTACAACAAAAACACTCTTAGACAGAGAGGGGGAAAGATATCAAGTTAGAAGTCTGTGGCGGAATAAAACAGTTCTTATTCATGATCAATTTCTTCAACAACAATTGAACTCGAAAAACTGCGATTCCACTTACAGGGCTCCATTACATTATTCTTCGATTTTTTCTTCCGAGTTAATAAGCCCTAATCTCACCTTTTTCAAATGCTACAAAAAGCAATATATTAGTGAGGCTATTGTCCGTGAACTTAGAAAATATCAAGGCTGCCGCGATGATCAGTATGTTATATACTATAATTACCCAGAGCAGCTCAATCAATCTCAGATTCATCTTTTTCTCTCTTTCCCTCTTTGTTCAGTTGTTCACCTACCCTTAGTTCATAACCCACGATCACTTACCAACGATAGCGATCTGTTTTCTCTTTTTACTGCTGAGTTTTATTGGAAATGGTACTGGTCACGTGAGTGTCTGGAGTGCTCCAAAGGTGGAGGCCACTGTCTTCATGATAGTATTAACCGAACATTCAAATGCGGTATAGAAATGAATATGGATTTTCTTTTTTCTGCTCTATTGATTTACTACTTATTGTGATTCCTGATATGTATCAGCTAATTAAGAGCAATTATAATGTGAAGTACTCAAGTACAGTAGATTGTGTTGTTTTAGGAGGATATGGGACTAATTCTCTTTTTTCATGGCTATGCTGCAGATCCGGGGCCACGTCGAAACAAAATTATTATAGGTAAATATGCATAAATCTCATCTTAATAATGTTTTATGGTGTTCAACTATTCATTCTAATTTCTAAGAGTTTTTCCTTTCTTCTTTTATTTAATGGCACAATTTTACATTGTTGGGGGGTTAATATTTAGCTAAGTGTATTCTTCAGGTGTATGCGCTGCAATTGGAGCAAGTCTTTTAACTGTCCTTGCATTTATCTTATTCCGACGCTGGCGTCGGAGAAACGATCTTCACAAAAATTCAACCCTGATATCTCGAAGCATCTCTCCTGATCTCTCTATGCAACCAGATCCTGAAAAGGGAAGCTCTTACTTCAACACCCCAATTTTTACCTATAAGGAACTTGAAGAAGCCACCAACAATTTCGACTCCTCCAAAGAACTTGGTGATGGTGGCTTTGGCACTGTTTATTACGGTATGAATACATGGCAGATCCCTCTCTATTCTTTGTGCAATTTATGTCTGTATATGCGATCATTCATGGACGAGGTCCTATTTTATATACATGCAGGAAAGCTTAAAGATGGGCGTGCTGTTGCAGTAAAGCGGTTATACGAGAACAATTGCAAGCGAGTTGAACAGTTCATGAATGAAGTTAATATACTATCTCTCTTACGACACCAGAACCTAGTTTCCCTCTACGGCTGTACCTCACGCCACAGCAGAGAACTTCTTCTTGTTTACGAATACGTTGCAAATGGCACCGTCGCTGATCACCTCCATGGAGAACATTCCAGTGCAGGCATGGTTACTTGGCCTATTCGATTGAGCATTGCCATTGAAAGTGCTGATGCATTGGTGTACCTTCATGCTTCTGATATCATACATCGTGATGTTAAAACCAACAACATACTCCTCGACAAAAACTTTCACGTCAAAGTAGCAGATTTTGGGCTCTCCCGGCTCTTTCCAAATGATGTCACTCACGTCTCTACAGCTCCTCAAGGGACTCCTGGGTATGTTGATCCTGACTACTACCAGTGCTATCAACTTACAGATAAGAGCGACGTGTATAGCTTTGGGGTTGTCTTGTGTGAGCTTATATCATCGAAGCCTGCCGTAGATATCAACAGGCATCGACACGAAATCAATTTGTCGACCATGGCGCTTAATAAGATCCACGGTGACGCACTGCATGAGTTGGTCGACATGTCGTTGGGGTTCGATACGAATGCTAGTGTAAGGAAGACGGTGACATTAGTGGCAGAGTTGGCCTATAGGTGTTTGCAACAAGATACGGATGCCAGACCTTCTATGGCAGAGGTTTTGGAGGTTTTGAAAGAAATTGAAGTTGAGGGTTCAAAGGTGGTGAAACCAGGAGAATTGACTGATGATGCCAAGCTATTGAAGAATTATCCACCAGTATCGCCAAATTCAGTCACAGACAAATGGGCCAGCATAACCAGTACACCTAATACTAGTTCTTAAGATTTCTCTCCCTATTTTCAGATCTTAATCGTATTATATAAATCTTGTAATAGGTACTATTAGTGTACTTAGAACACGATAATCATCTGTTTGATATATTTTTTCATCTGTTTTGGATTTCTATATATCATCAATATGAGTATGTGCATAGTAAATGGAGAGTAATATATTCACTGCAGGTGATAGTATTTAAGGATTCAATTATGTTGATATGCTTGAAGCCGAAAGGAACTGAGATGCGAAGAAAACAAGAACGCCAGACAAATAACTAGAAAAAATAACAAGCTCTTCTTGATTAACTAGAGAGGTTTCTAAAAAATACAAGTTCAGGTTTCCAGGAAAGCAAATGATTCTGTTTCCATTTAATTCAACTCACTCAGACAAAAATACATACATATGATTTCGAGTGCATAGTGGTCACAAATACAGTTTCATGGTACTGGAATTTTAACTATTTTATCCCCAAAGTTCGAAATTCAAGACCACGGATTATCATCATTAAAATCTTTTCTAGCCTTCCTATGAAGTGTTGCAACGTTGCGAGGGGACACAGTGGAAAGCATGAAATTAGTACCTTTTCTTAGCTCATATCCTACGTGAATTGGTTTGCGTTTTTGTTGTCACCACACCAAGCCCTTTCTTCTTCTGTACCTGTCAACACTCATCCGTGATTTTTCAGTTTTGCTTGGCTTCTTAGATTTCTCAAGTCGGCTATCTAAACTGTTTCTTGAGGCCTCTTCTGGTGGCTGGTCAGACACAACTTCAGATAACTCAGATTTTGCACTCTCCAAAAGTTTAGTCTGCTCACTAGTCGTTTCCTTTTTTGTGGTTTTGGAACTGCTAGTAGACGAAGCCTTTGACTTGCCAATGGCTGATACAAATTTCTTCATGTGCTTAATATATTCTGGGTATAGTTCAAGATTGCAATGGCCACCTCCACTTACCCACAGTGGTTCGTACTTCTCCTTACTAAGCTCCCAAAGCTGCTTACCATGAGCACAATCAACAACTTGATCCGCTGTCCCCTGGAGGAAAATTAACAAACCGTCACTTCCATGTTTCCACTCGACAAATCTTCAACGAGGATCACATGTTTACAACTTGCAAATTACACCAGAATACTTACGTGAATTACTAGAACTGGACAGCTCACCAAAAGTATTTTGTCAATATTCTGAAAACTAGAAGGAATTAGTGGTAGCTTTCATATTATATATCTTAACAGATAAGTAAATTTTAGTGGTAAATCATTACCTTGTAAATGTCAAACCAGTATGTTCGTTTTACAGGGTACAAAACTCTCAAACCAGAGAGAATTGGACTATGTAGAACTACAGCTCTTAAGTTTGGCAAGTGAGAAGCCAGATCTAGCGTTGGACCACTTCCAACAGACTGACCATATAAAATTATTTCCTCATCTTTCGCTCCATACTGCTCTTTGACGCATTTATATGCTGCCTCAATGTCTGCATACGTGTTAGATTCACTTGGCTGTTTCACAAATCAAAAGAAAAAAAAAACAGAAAGCTTAAATAATGATAGAGAGAATACATCATCCTTTTGTAGATCCAAATGGCTTCTAAGTGCAATCTTAAGTACATCAATATAAAACAAAATCATCTGTAAGTAAACATTGTCCTAACTTATGCTAAAAAGGTCAGATAATAGCGGATATCTCAATCTTCAAAGTGTGACAGTTGCTATTTAATCTGATAGAATTTGAAAGAGGATTATCAAGGAAGTTGTCTTGTCTTCCTGGCCATTCCTGAATGGTATACGTAGCTTACTTGGTGGCCATAGCTTCCTTGCAATATGGTTTTAAGGCTTCCCAATCCTTCCGTGGTGACCCACTTAAATTATCAACAAAGTTTGACGCCAAATATAACTAGATAATCATTACAAAAAATTATACAAGGAGTACTTATTTTCCTGAAATATGTCATGCATGTATATGATGTTCTGAAGAGTTGAGGGTCATCAGTTTTTCAGTATTTAAAACTTCCTATCTCTCCTTACAACGCTTCAAAGCTTTTGTAAGTAGGACGGACGAGTTACCCACGGTAGCTTGATGTTTGATTAATGGGATTACCATCAGACATGATATCGGAAAATATTCCATGGAAGCATTATGGAACTAAATTACCAACATCACTAATCTCAGGAAGAATTTTGGGGACTGCATAGCCATTTGTTAGCTTGATGCTGAGTTAAGAGTGGGAGACATACACTACATGCTCTTGCCACATAGATCTCAATAAATGATGGTAGCTCGTCATTCAAGTTATATCATAACAACTACAGGTGGATTTGGTTATTCTAAATTCAAGTACCCATGAATGTTAATCAAAATTGATACTAAAAATGAAACAAAGAGTTCTAAGCATCCAACCTTTCCGGTCGATTGTCCATATCCAGAGTAGTCGTACCTGTAAACCATGGGTTCAAAGAAGAACAAAAAGATAAGATATTAGCATTAAATTCATTGTGTTACTAAGAACATATGAAGAGCCAAATATGAACAATTTTTTCAAGTGTCTATACTCAAGACTTGTTAAAACTAAACAACTGGCATGTAAAAGTACTTCTGCAAAGTTCATGAACCATCGCAAGGGAATACGCAACATCAGTTCGACAGGAGATTCTCCTATCAGACTTTTACTCGAACGGAAAACAAGAGAGATGTTATAAGAGTAACAAGAATGCATTTGAAGTGCCTATAAATGCCATGAATTACAAACACAGAGGAATAAGAATATAAGTATACAGTAAGGTAGTAATTTAACAACTTTATACTGAACAAAATGCAAATGACAGAACAAAGACCTTAAATCAATGTAAGAGCCCATTAAGGCATGTTGTTTCTAAAGGAGAACTTTAACTCTTGACAGTTGACAGTTGCTCCGAAGACCCGAAATACTGCATCTGAAAATTGCAACTATAACGATGCAAGTGCCACGTAGTGTCCATCTACTGATTATTTCAGGAAAACTATGATCTCCGAGACAAAAGCTTGTCGAAGTTGAACAACAACAACTGACAAACAAACATAACACGCAAACACCACTGGTAACGATATCATCTCTCTTTCAATCTCAAGAAAAAATTTCTGCCTCATTCCATTTTTCGACCCACCTAATCAAATTGAAATGTATTCATGCTAGTTATGGGTTGGGCATTTAGAAGATACCAAAAATTAGATTCTCCAAGATCCAATTGAGTGCATTACATAAGCCTAAAGCTATTTTTATCACCAAAACTAACTAATTTGATACTTAAAATAAATCCAATCATAATTTATAGAAACAAAAATACTCCCTGTTGCCCCAAGAATCCAAGTAGCAAACAGATCCCAGAAACAAAACCCATCCATAAATTTCCAAATTAGGCTCAAATTACTTACTTTTGGAAATTCTATTGTTCATCAATCAAAGTTCATAACCTAAAAAATTAAACCCACATGCACATATATAAGTAAAATGAAAAGAGAAATGAAATTACCCCAATAGATTGATTCTGAGACGAAGACTTAATTCAACAAAAAGCTCAAACATTTGACCTAAGTCTGCAGCATTTCCATGAGAATAAAGAAGAGTAGCAGTAGCCTTTGGATGCTTAAAATAAACGGCTACGATTTCATTCCCTCTTCTAGTCTTCAGTTTCAACACATCAACGTTATCCCTTTTTGGTACTTCAGGTATCACAAAAAGGGTCTTCTTACTCTTAGCCGCATCATCACCACCCGCTGCTGTTGATGAAGAAGAAGATGATGTAATTTCTTCTGTAATAACAGTATATGAAGATGGAGTTGGGGGGAAAAAAGCAAATTTAGCTGCTATTGATGAAGTTACTCCACCCATTTTCTTCTTCTTCTTCTTCTTCTTTTTGTTTATTTCTTCTTCTCATTTCATATGAGCAACTAATTATTATTTTTCTGGGTTTCAAACCCTCAAAAGACAAACCCTTGAAAAAGATCTAAGTAAATTAAAAAAGGGATCTTTGTTTTCTCAGATTTTTCTGATTAGAAAAATAATTTAGAGTTTGAAGTTCTGAAGAGAGCAGATGAAAAGAGAGAGAGACAAAAAGAAAGAGGGGGTTGGGGTTATAGGAGGAGGAGGAGGAGGAGGAGGAGCAGCCAGCTGAGCCAGCCAGGTCATGGTGTGTTATATGGAACGTGGAGTGGACTCATTTTCATTTGGTTTTGTTGGTTGTGTCTCGTCTTTTTCAAGCCTTTCTTCTTCTAGTGCTGTTTTCTTTTCTGTTATGGTCAATTGATGCTATTGTACCTGCAATGGAGTGGTTGTGATGGAATTGGTTGAGTTGTGGAATTAAGTCTTGATACAAATAATAAACATATGCAGATGATAGGGATATCAGATTTGGCAACTTGCTCAACCATGTTAAAATGCAAAGTATCCAGATATATATGCGCATCATTTACCTCAAAAGATTCACCAGATATGCTGTATTTGGACACTTGCCCTGTCAAGTCGTCAAGTTGGCGTTGTTATTGTATAAAAATAGTGTGACAAGTGCTGCTTAGGCATTGAGCCGTTTTCTAAAGAAAAAAGTTATTTATTTAAGCTAACAACCAACCAATTTCTTACTAGTTTGTGTTTGTTTAGGATGATCACTTATTTGTTCGGGGTAATGATTGGGGGGAAGAAGAATCAGGGATGCAGTAATGATTGGCAATAAGAACTGAGGATAAGGTAATGCGTGTTGTAGTTGGAGGGCCGAAATGTATTAGCGCATAAATTTAATGTGCATCTCTAGATTTCTTTGTAAAAAAATTTGAAGCAGATTCTTTGTAAATGCTCATAAAACTACGATCCAACCAGTCAACCACAATGTGCTCAGCATTTAACCGGGATAGAATTTTAACTTTCATATAAGGAGACACTTATTTGGGACCCGGGTTGCCATCCTAAATTAGCTCTCATGGGGTGAGCATTTGGGATCGAATGCGCGGATCCGAATAGTCTCGTCCGTTTTTTTGTACCGTTCGTTAATGGATTGGACGTGGATATAATTTCTGCGATCCAACTGATGTGGATGCTACCCTAAATATATGTTGGACGTGCACACCTGTTATATTGAATATACGTATGGAATTTTCGTAAAATATTGGATTTTTATGGAATTTACAAAGAACTGATTTCTATTAGCATTTTTAGGGTTTGAAAGTGAGGGTTATGTCATGTTTAGATGAAGTGTTATAAATAAAATTTTTGGATCATTTGCATCTAATTTGTCTATCCGCGCATCTATTGGACGCTGGACTAGATGCGGATGTCAAACTAGAAATCAGTCATATATTAAACTAATGAGAATGAGGCTATAACTGTACGATCCAGAACATGCTTACCCTTTTCATACAAAGAAGCACATTTTATATACTTAGATATGTCCAAAGAGTCGTAACTCCGTATATTATTGTGGAAATCAAGAGAGAGTAAATGAAAGAGTGGGAACCACTCATAGGATAAACCATTACTTTTATAGATAGATTTTGTACAACTGTACCCTTAAAGAGTAAAAATACATAAACACTCTTCGGGAATCATTGTACACTATTCCTGCCCTGCATAAGTACATTATATATGTGAACAACTCTTGTGCACACGTTCTACACTAACTTATGTAACCTAACCATGAGACTAATATTTGAACACTCTTAATCAAGTGGGTGGTAGATGTCTAGCATACCAAGCTTGTCAAGGAAAGAGTTGAATGGTCGACTTGGAACTCCTTTTATCAGTATGTCTGCAATCTGATTTTCATTTCTTACAAAGGAAGTGTTGATGACTCATGTATTCAAATTTCTCTTTGATGAAATGTTTGTGATCAATTTCCACATGTTTGGTTCTATCATGTTGGACTGGATTGTGAACAATGTTGATGGCAACCTTATGGTCGCAATGCAACTTCATATGACCTTTAGGAGTGAATTCTATCTTTGTCAATAATATTCTTAACCATAATAACTCGAATTCTGCTTCTGCACTAGATCTAGCTACAACTGATTGCTTCTTGTTGCGCCAAGTTACTAGGTTTCCTCCTACAAATGAACAATATCCAGAGGTAGACCTACGATCAATCAAGGAGCTTCCTAATCTTTAACTGTGTATGCTTCAACCTCCGTGTGGTTATTCTGAAAAAAATAACAACCCTTTTGCTGGTGCATACTTTAAGTAACGAAGTATTCGATGCACTGCATACATATATGTCTCTCATAGAGCATGCTAAACTGGCTTACAACACTGACAGAGTATGAAATATCAAGATGAGTGTGAGAAAGGTAAATTAGTTTTCCCACTAACCTTTGATATATTTCGTTGTTCATCAGAATGCCATCGGTGTCTTCTCCCAACTTCTGATTTGGTTCAACTGGTGTGTCAATAGGCCTGCAACCCAACATCCCTGTCTCGGCTAAAAGATTCATAACCTATTTCCTTTGAGAGTTTTATATACCCCTTTTTGATCCTACCACTTCAATTCCTTGATAATAACATAACTCTCCTAGGTCCTGTATCTCAAATTTTTTGGCTAAATAAGATTTCACTTCCCTATTTCTTCCACATCATCACATGTCATTACAATTCCATCCACATAGGCAATAAGCATGGTAATTTTCCCATTCCATGACATTTAAGGAACAACATATTATCTGCATGACTTTGCCGAAATCCATATATCATCATACTTTGGGTAAACCTACCAAACCATGCCCTTGGAAACTGCTTTAAACTATATAAGGATTCTTCAACTTGCAAATTTTCCTTTATTAGTAGTAATTTGAAATTCATGAGAAACGTCCATGTATACTTCCTCTTCCGAATCACTATTAAGAAAAACATTCTTCACAACGAATTATTGAAGTGGGAAATCCTTGTTTGCTGCCAAAGATAACAAGACACGAATAATGTTCATTTTAGCAACATGAGCAAAGTTTTATTGATAATCAATTCCATAAGTCTGAGTATAGACCTTGGACACTAATCTTGATTTATATCTTTCAATAGTTCCATCAGAATGGTACTTCATAGTGAATACCCACTTGCAACCAACAATTTGTTTTTCCTTTTAGTATCTCGACCTTATCCCATGTGAAATTCCCTTTTAGAGTTTTCTTTTCTTCCATCAGAGCTTACTTCCACTTTGGATCATCAAGAGCGTCTTTAACCCTTGTAGCAATTGTAACAGATGATAGTTTATTTACAAAAGCAGCATAAGAGGGTGAAAGACGATATGAAGTTACAAAGTTAGTAATTGGATGATCAGTAGAATACCATATTGATTGCCAGTTGGTTTGAAGATCCTATGAATCAACTGGTTGAAAACTGGACAGTAAAGATGGCTAACACTCTTTGGGAAATTTGGAAAGCACGTCGTAAGTGTGTATTTGAGAATGCCAAGCTAAACCCAATAACGGTAATAAGAAGCATTCAGCATCTCAATGAAATCACATGGAAAGAGATGAAGAGGAAGCCTACACAGGTTACTCCAACAGCAGCACCAAACAGCACATATCCATCGCGACAATGGATACCTCCTTCTAACCCTTATTATTCGATATGTTGTGATGCTGCTTATAAAAAAACTAATGATTTATATCACTCGTGAATTGGTCTAATCCTGCGAAATTTTGCAGGAAACTTTGAGCAGGCAAAATGCTCATATGCAAACAGATTAGAGAGCGTCGAACAAGCTGAAAGTGAGGGACTGCTGCTAGCTATGGAATGGGATGAAGAGTTAAAGCTTCAATGTGTTCGTTTTGAATTGGATGCGCAAGTAGTTGTGCAAGCATTTCAACATGATCATCACATGGCAGCTTGTGAAAATCATTCTACTATTTTAGTAATTAAAGAAAAATTATGCAACAATCCATTATGGAGTTACAAATTTATTAATCGCAAACGTAATAAGGCAGCAGATCTTTTAGCTAGGTACGCGAGTATTTTTAGAGTTAGTGAGACTTGGATTGTCAATCCTCCAAATTTAATTGCTCATGCAATCCTAAAGGATGCAGACAATACTGTAACTCTTCCTTAAGTAATGAAAAAATTTCTCTCTTTGCATCCAAAAAAAAGAAAAGTAGAATACCATATCGAGTTGGAGGTTTACGTGTACAAGTAAGATATTTATCTTCCAAAATATTTGTGGAATCATCAGTTGAATCTACATCTGCAACATTTATGGACTCATGAGTTGAAAGATCATCTTCATTATCTCTTAAGGTTGTTTCAGCAGAAGCTGTAGAAAGTTCTAGTTCCGCTAATTGAGGGCCTTGTCTCTTCATTTGTAAACTTGAAGCTGCGGAATAACATAGGTTGAGGAGTGCCACTTTCCTTAGATATTGAACCAGGAATACCAAACCAAGGATGATCTTTACAATATGTGCTATGTTCCCCTTAAAGAGATACCTCTGAAATACTCTCATAAGTAGGCTTGATCTTCACAAAAGGTTACATCCATATATACATAGATATTTCTCGTATGAGGGTGACAACACATGTAGCCTTTCTGAGTAGCTAAATATCCAAGAAAAAAATAAAAATAAAAAAACTTGAGAGCTCTTGGATCCAATTTACTCTTATCTTATATTATGGACATAAAAAATACACCTAAAGATTTTAACTAGAGAAGGACCATGAGGTTGGCGTGAAAGCCCAAAAGAAAGAACAACATTAGGTGTCTAAAAATTCAGAACCCAAGAAATTATCTTCTTAATCGTTTGTGTTATAGTGAGGACAACATCACCATAATATCTTGTTGGCACATTCATTTGGAACAACAAGCACCTAATGACTTATAATAGGTGACGATTTTTTCGCCCAACAACTCCTTTTTGCTGAGGGGTATCAGTACAAGAGGTTTGGTGGATAATCTCATTTTCTAAGAAGTAAGAGGAAAGACCTTGCTTTAGATACTCACCATCCCTATCAGATCTCAACACTTGGATTTTCTGTTAAACTGGGTAAGAACAAACTTATGAAAGTTCTTGAAGACAGTGTGAACATGACTGTTAGAGCACTGCTCGGTCGAACTCGCATGTGTTGCTATCTCAAGCATGTTTGTCAATGTTAGTGATCAAAACTATAAGTCTTGATTTCTAGTCTACTTATAGCTAAGTCTCGGACTAGGATAGAAAGTGTAGTTGAGCTCAAGGCTCCATGGCGATCATAATACAAAGACGAAGAACTACTCAAAGAACTGGTGGAACTTCATCGACTAAAAGGTATGTAGAGACTTGAACTTATCTATCACTCAAAAGTATATCTACTATATCCCCTATCTTGAGACAAAAGTCGTATTGCTATATAGACTTTGATTAGCGACGAAATATGTGTTGGTAAGCTTTCTCTTTGGCCAAGTTCATCTTTACTAGTGAAGAAAGTCATCTTAGTTTCAATTATTTGAAAATCGCTATGACGAAAAATAGCTTGTGAACAACAACTATATAACGTCCTCTAAGAATGTTTCAATGATTGAAATGAGAGTTTAGAATATATAACCTTGGACATTGTGTGGTAACACATACGTGTGTAAGTCCTTATTCCTTGAACCAAAGTATGCATACTTTGCTGCTCAGGAAAACCGGAACTAAAGTCCGCGTACCAGTACGCGTACTATCAGAAGTTCACGCCCCGAGAATTTCTGCTGGAGTTTGTGAACTGAAAACAAACTTATTCTGGGTACTTATGTCCGCATACCAGTATGCGTACTTAAGTTGGTTATTTTCTAAAAAAGGTTATTCGTGAACTTAAACTTATATAAACTAAGGAATGCATACTTGCAAACCGTGGCTAAAAAGTTCATGAACTGATTCGAGTGAATCAAATCGTTTTTGCTGTGATTGTGTCTTGTTTACTTCTATAAGATCTAAGCAATTGAACAACTCTCTAACTAGTTCATTTGAATCATTTGAACTAGTTATGGTTAAGAAGAATATGGTTGATATGAAAGTGCTCATATGGATAACCATTTGATTAACTACTGTTGAACCAACTAAGTATACATGTTTGGGTATGGTTACACAAACCTAAATAAACGTGCATTTCATTTGTGTGTAACAAGCTAAGTTCGATCTAACAGTTGAAAGATATTAGCTTGAATCTAATCAGGTTTTCATCTAACGGTGAATATTGAATGCTTCGTTACCAAGATAACATTGATTGCAAACCCTGATTTGAAAGTCTATATAAAGGAGAATTCTAGCAACTGGGAAACCTAATCCCCATACCTTCTATGTGATACTAGTTGTATTAGCTAGAGTTAATTCTTCTTTAACCTTAGGTTTCTTCTCGAGACCCTGTAGGTTAACGACTTGAAGACTTCATTGGGATTGTGAAGCCAGACCATGTTGTCACCTATTCTGCGTGATCTGATCTTGTTGTTTCTATCGTATTTGAGTACAATCGTAAGATTGGCTTGAGATTGATTTCTCCGATAGGCAAGATATATAAGAAGTCACAAACACCTTCATCTCATCGTTTGTGATTCCGCAATATCTTCTTTCGCTAGTCGATTAAGATTATTGTGAGGTGATTGATAATTCTAGGTTGTTCTTCGGGAATATAAGTCTGGGTTATCAATTGGTTCCTGTTCACCTTGATTTTTCAAAAGACGGAACAAAAACTCGTAGGTATTTATGTGGGAGACATATTTATCTATTACCGTAGACTTTTCTGTGTGATACAGATTTGTTTATTAAAGTCTTCGACTTTGGGTCGTAGCAACTCTTAGTTGTGGGTGAGATCATCTAAGGGAATCAAGTATGTAGCATCCTGCTGGGATCAGAGACGCAGGTGCATAACTGTACCTTGGATCAGTGTGAGATTGATTGGGCTTCAACTACAGTCCAGACCGAAGTTAGTTTGTAGTAGGCTAGTGTCTGTAGCGGCTTAATACAGTGTGTGTTCAATCTGGACTAGGTCCCGGGGTTATCTGCATTTGCAGTTTTCTCGTTAACAAAACTTCTGGTGTCTGTGTTATTTATTTTCCGCATTATATTTTGTTATATAATTGAAATATCACAGGTTGTGCGTTGAATCGATCAATTGGGAAATCCAACCTTTGGTTGTTGATTGAAATTGATTGATCCTTGAACTTTGTCTTTGGTATCGTTTAAGTAGTTTCTCTTGTATTCAATTAGACTCGCATATTTCTATTTGCTTGAGTAAGTATTGAATCGAGAAACTGAGATATTACTCTTTGATATAATTTTATTAAGATTGAATCTGACTGTCTAGTTGATTCTCTTAAAAGTATATTGGAGTTTGTCCATACAGATTGCTAAGCGAAATATTGGGTGTGGTTGTTAGACCCACGCTTTTTCAATGACTCTTTCAATATGTAAACCCAATAGACTCGTGAGTGATTATCAATAAAGGTGACAAACCAACATAAACAACAAGCCGTGATGATACGTGAAGGGCCCAGACATCACTATGTATGATAGTAAAAGGAGATAAAATCCTATTCATGCTTAAAGGATAAGGAACACAGTGATGTTTAGCTATAGCTAACATGCTTCACAACAAAACTTAGATATATCAAGTTATGAAAACAACTTAGCGAACAACCTTTGAGAATATCCAAAAGAAGGATGTACTAATTGTTTATGCCATATCCATACTTTCTCTTCATAACTAGATCCACTTGTTAATTTATAAGATCTTGTGTTGCTCTCTTCTCTTGTCTCTTGTAATTCCAAGTAGTAAAGTCCCCTCTCTTTTTACCATAATCAATGGTCTTCCATGTGCAAAGACCCTGAAAAGCATAACGTTAGAGCACTGATCGGTCGAACTCGCAACTTTTGATATCTCAAGCTTGTTGTAAAATTCTGTTGTACAAAACTATATCTTGAAGATGGAGATCAACCGAAGACAATTGGAGAACTTCATCAACAAAAGGTAACTAAAAGATGAACCATCCTATTTACTCAAATGTTCACCATCCTATCTTTATGACACAAATTCGTATGACTATGTGGACTTTAAATATTGCATAAAAGAAGTTTGGAGTCGAGCTTGTCTTGTTGAATATCTCGAAATATGATTCAAAGCAATAGTTATTCATATACTTGATGAATTTAGTTAAGAACAATTTATTGTTTATGAACTAAGTAATGATTCAAGATTGATCATTCGAGAATTGCCTGGGCGATGATATTTGGTATTGATCATTTGGGAATGTTTCGAATTGATTAAAACAGAGATATAGAACTACTGAAAATCTAGATACAGGACGATACACATACCCAACACGCATACCGACTCAACTGTATTGGTTCCGGATCAGTGGAACGCATACCCAATACATGTACCGGCGTAGATCTACGGTTGGAGACTTTGGGTGCACATACCTGATATGCATACCTCAATCATTTGTTAGTGAATTGGCCTTTTATGGTACGCATACCCTGTATGCATACTAAAGTGTCTGAGTTTTGAAACTGATTTGAGATACACGTACCCGGTACGCATACCTTGGTAGTCTGAGTTCACGAACTGGGTTGGTACACATACCCAATATGCACACCATCCTTGTCGAATATTTTCAGATGCATTCAAACTATTTTCTACGATATGTTTGGCATTTGTTTAACTCTCTAAGACATTTCTAATACATATTTGATCACTTAATCACTTGTGATTGTGCAGCAAGATTAAATTCTAAAGTGTTAAATAATTGCGACTAAGCTTACGGCCAACCGGCCATGAACTATCATTTTACACGGTTCAGTTATGGATGACCATAATATATATTCTATTATGTGATTTTAAGTCGAATTTCTCATATGCTTACATGAAACTCTAACCAGTGTTTCATCTAAACTAAGAAAGTGTTTGATTGATTCCCAAGCTACCTTAGCTTGAATTTTAAGCAACCTTCGATCTTGAGAGTCTTTAAATAGAGAAACCCAAACAACTGGGAAAATTAATCCCTGACACTTATGTGTGTCCTAGTTGTATGCTAGAGTCGTCCTCTATTAATTAACCTAGGTTTCCTCTGAGAAACATAATTAGGTTAACGACTTAAAGATTTTACTTAGGGATTCGTGAATCCAGGTCTGACTATCTTTTACCTTGTTAGTTCGTGTATCCTGATCTTGTTTTTTTGTTATTGAGGTTTTGTAATCTCTTTCAGGCAAGATAGATAGTAATCATAAAGTTTTCTTCGTCTCATACTTTGTGATTCCGCAAGATAGATATTGATAAGATCTTAATTGAACTTTTCTAAGATTGTTTTTGTCTAGACTGCTCTTAGGGAGTCATAAGTATCGAATTTTGAGGTTTGTCGGACTTTCTCTATTGTAAACAAAGTTCCTCACCTTGATGTCACGATCTAAACGGAAATCAAATAGGCTTATTTGTTAGGAGCATATTTGTATCAAACTTCTTCACTTTGGTTGAAGAAACTCCTAGGCTGTAAAGGACGTCATCTAAGGGAATCAAGTGCATTGAGCCATGCGAGGTTCAAGAGAAGTAAGGACCGCGGTTGTAACTGAATTGCTTGGAGGGTTGATTCGGTCTTATATATATTCTAGTACGAAGTCTGATAGTAGGCCAGTGTCTATAGTTGGTTAATACAACTCGGTGTTCAAATCTGGACGAGGTCCCAATATTTTTTTGCAGGTGCAATTTTCCTCGTTAACAAAATTTCTATGTGTCTTGCTTTACTTTTTACTTTCGCATTATAATTGTGTTTGATATTGAAAACGCGGGGATACCAAGTACACCCAATTTTTTTGTTCGGCAACCTGTATAGACAAAACTTAATACAATAGCAAATAGACCATGTGAATGATCCTTGACTATATATGTATATAGAGTTTATATCTTAACCTCTACTTAATCAGTATTTGTATAGACACGGGGTCTGTGAACTTGATTATTAAGCAGAGTACTTGGACAATCTCAAAAATCAATATCCAAAATCAATCTAGTCGTATCCAAATAATCCAATCGGAATTCTGCCAAGTGATTAAACTTGTTATCTATCTTTCAAGATAAGAATTCTACAAGAAACAAATCTCATAATCGATTACAATCAAGTGGACCTATCTACTTAGATTGAATGCGTACAACCCTGTGTAAATCCAATTATAAATATAAACAATATAATGCGGAAAAGGAAAAACACAAGATACTAGATTTTTTTTTGAATGAGGAAACTGCAATAGGAGAAAAGCCCCGGGACCTCATTCAGATTTGGACACCAAACTGTATTAACCCGCTACAAACACTAGCCTACTATCATACTTTGGATTGAAATGCAGTTGAAACGGAATCCGCCCTCCAAGCGATTTAGTTACAATCGCGCTCCTTATGTCTCTTGAACCTCTCAAAGCTCTACACACTTGATTCCCGCAGCTGACGTCCTTTACAACCTAAGAGTTGCTTCAGCCAGACTAAATACTTTTGATACCAATCTGCCTCTAACAGATAAGCATATTTGATTTCTCTCTAGATCAAAGATCAAGGTGAGGAAATCTTTTTGCAATAGACAAAACTAGCAAACCTCATAAATCCTGAACTTACGAATCTCGAAGAGCAGCCTAGATTCTTAATGACCTCTCAAGAACAAATTTCAAAGATCAATTAAGATCAGTTTTTAGATATCTATCTTGAGAAATCATGAGTTAGTATGTGATTACTATCTATCTTGTCTGAAAGAGATTACTAAAACCTCGATAACAGAAAAAACAAGATCAGGATTCACAAACTATCAAGGTAAAGATAGTCAGACTTGGCTTCACGAATACCAAAAGCGAAGTCTTTTAGTCGTAGACCTAATTATGTTTCTCAAATAACACCTAGGTCAATAGAGGACGAGTCTAGAATCAACTAGGACACAAAGTGTCAGGGATTTAATTTCCCAGTTGAAAGAGCATCTCTATTTATAGTTTCTCCAAGACCAAGGGGTTGCTTAGAGTTCAAGCTAAGATAACTTCAGAACCAAGCAAACTTTATTCTTGAAAAATACAATAAAAGAATACACACTTGGCCTGATTACGAAACCGTGTATAATGATTGTTCAGTTTGGCAACTTAGCTAAAGAACTGAAAACAATTTGATGTTCATTTAAACACCTAAGAGTTTAATCATGATGCATACACATAAGTGGTTAAGTGATCAATGAAGTCTTATAATTGTTTTAGAGAGTTTTAGCAATGCTAAACGTATTAAAAATACGTATTTGAGCATTTGCTAAAATATAATCCGGGATAGTTGGTAGAACGGTTCGTGAACCGCATGGCTTGTTCCGATTCAGGGTGCAACGGTGCGTGAACCAGGTTCTCCAACCCTACTAGATTATCGTACTCAGTTGACAACGGTTCGTGAATCGGATTCGCCAACTGCTAGCCTATTATACCAACTTTGAAAATTCATTTCACCAAGGTTCGTGAACTGTTCCCCTCCTGTATTTATGAAACTCAGGTATCAATGGTTTGCGAACTGGTTCTCCAACTTACAATTAGTAGAAATATCAGTAAATTCAATATTTCTCTCTTATGATGTTTGAAATATTCCCAAGTGATAAAATCATTTGCATGGGAAATTTTCAGTTGATCCAAAAATTAATTCATAAAACTAATATTGTTAAGGACCGCTGAATATCTTTGTTAAATCATATTTCAAGATTTTTCACAAGACAAGCTTGACTCGAAACTTCTTCTTTTTAAATCTACTAGATCATACGACATAGTCTCAATAGATAGAATAGTGTGATAGTGAGTAAAATAGAATGGTTAGGTCTTCACATACTTGATACAGAAGTTCTCCAAATGTCTTCGTTGATCTTCAGTCTTCAAGGGTGATGTCGTCTGATACTCAACAACAAATTCTAACCTAGTCTGAGACTTGACTTAGCAGACTAGAAATCAAAATATAGTTTTGATAAACTAATATTGACAACAAGCTTGAGACATCAAACTTGTGGGTTCAACCGAGCAATTAATGCTCTAACATATATAATTAAAGCAAAATCAAGTGATTTGGTAAACCTAGACAGTTTTTAACTAAAACTGTATGAAACCTATAAGACTTGTTCTTGAGAATTTATATCTTGAAATATAGATTACAAGAGTTTTTCTTGTTGGAAATCGATTCCTTTACTGTTCTGCTACATACTGGGTTGATCTTGGATATTGATTTTTGAGGTCATCCAAGAGTTATTGTACACAATCAAGTTCACGGATCTTAGATCTAAACTACTGATTGTACAAGAAAGATGAACCGTGTATACATATTGTTCAAGGATCATTAAGTTGGTCTACATGCTATTGTATTAGGTTTTTTCTTATAGATACAAATGAAAAATTGGTGGTGTACTTGGTACAAACCGCGTTTTCACATAATGTGTATCAAAGAAGGCAACACAACACTTTAATGCTTTAGTTATCTAACTAATGGAGAGTAGATTGCAAGAGAGGTCCGGACATGTAACACCAAATAAAGGGACATGGAGCTAGTTATTAGAATGTTTCCTTCACCAGAAACAATAGTTGGAGACCTATCAACATTCAAGATACAAGGTTTACTGGGTTTGGGATTGTAAGTTAAAAATATGTTAGACTTGATAGACATGTGATCAGTTGCTCCGCTATCGAGAATCCAAGGATCCTTAGGTGACATATTTAGATCTAGCTGCATTACCAAAGGTGCCTTTGTTACCTGGTTGAGCCATATAAGTAGACCCAACAAAATTCTCCTTGGAAGACAACACTCGAGCATACTCTTTTATCATTTGCTCCATTTGGGCTTGAGATGGTTTAGAAGAAGCGCTGCTCTTGGGATACCATTGAGACCTCCTCTTCTTCCTCCAATATTTCTACTAAAGAAGCCATATCTCATATTACCATTTTGTCATTGTAGATGCCCATTGAGCTTGAAGCATGTTACCCTGGTATGTGTTCTCTTGTTACAATAATCACAATATAGCGAGTCTTTCTCTATAGGAGTTCATTTGTTTTGTAGTGTGACTGTTGAAGCATTAGTAGAGATGGTAACAACCTTTAATGCTGAACTTCGTTGAGATAATGGAGATGTCATAGCAACTTTGCGAAGTTTTTAAGACCTCATAATTCCATAAACTCCATGAAGTGTCGGCAATCTAAATCAAAGTCTAAAGCTGCAAGGAAATTATTTTCAATGTTGTTCTGTAACTTGATGGTGTCATCTACACACTCAATATTACATGGATAGAAGAAATCAAGTTCTTTCCACAAAGCTTGAATAGCATTATAGTAGACCGACAAGGGTCTATTATTCTGTAATGTATCGTCAACGATTCAAATCATAAATTTGTGTAGCATCACCACTCACCACATAGATCTGAGAAATTCCATCCTACACTTCTTTGTTGTGGCTAGGTGGTGTGATGATTAGAAAGCACACAAAACACTTGCAAGTATACAAGGTCAAGATTTGTAATAAAAGGGGGAGTAGGGGTTTGTCCACAGGGAGAGGAGCATATAAGAAGTTTTCCTAGCTAAAGTGTGTAGTGAGCTAAGGGCAGGCAAGGTAAATGGCATACAGACAAGAATGCAAGGTAAGTAAAGAAAAACAGACAATAACCAAGGCTTGGAAGATAAAGCAGCAAAGAAACAGCCAAGAAAAGCAGCAAATAACCAAGGCTTGGCAGCCAAGGGCAGGGTGAGTTCAGTGCACTGACTTCAGTGCACAGTAGCTACAAAGTGCAAGAAAATGAAAGGCAAGAAAAGTAACTGAAGAAAATGACTGATCAGGAAGCAAACTTAGAACTGAAAATGTAAATTACTAAGAGGGAATTGGTGGGTAAGCCAAGGCTTATGATCCACCTTGTGTCCTAATCAAGTGGCATGTTTCTAGGTTATGTTCATTCCTAAGCATACAACTAGAAATGGAAGAACACCAACTTGCTCACTAGTCTACCCCTAGCATTGGCTGTCTTTTGACAGTACAGCCAATCACAGGCTCTATGAGCATTGGCATCTCTCATTTGCACAATCAAAAACATACAGGGAAGAACTATCCTAGCTCATTTACACTTGACAGTGCACAAGGCTTCACTGAGCCTTGGCCTGAAGCTGATTAGCTCATGCTAACCATGTATAAAACATTCACATTCATCATATGATATAAATTAGACACAATCAGCAACATATCAAATAACTAAAACATATGCAATACTCCACTGTTAACTGACAAGCACTGAAATTTTAAGTTCATAAAAATTTGTCTCAAATTCTCTACTGGCTAGTCCAGAGAGGTATACAGTGTCCTCTACACACTTCACACAACACCCATTTATACCCAATACACATTTTTTGGTTTTCCCCAATTTTTCCCCAAAATCAGTAGAACTAGGGTTTGGTGAAATTGATTTACCTACTGTTGATGAGATACTCGCTCCATCTCGTCGACCCAATCTTCTCCTGCTTCTTCTCGTTCCTCTCATGCTCCAATTGTTGCTTTAATCATCACTTATATCCCCAATTTCTCACCTAGGGTTTCAGTGAGCAGAGAGATGAGAAATTGGAGAAATTAGTGATGCTAAAGAGATGGTACGTGATGGTGATGATGGGCTTAGGTAGAGTAGAGTTGGGGAGAAAATAGTGGAGTGATTTGGGGTGAGGTGGTGGTGATGGAGACGGACATGGTGGTGGTACGGAGTATAGTGGTTCTGCAGAGGGGGGTGATGGAGGAGATGGGTTCGATGGAGAAAGGGGAAGGGTGCGTTTGTTTGAGGTCTAGGTGCTCGGTCGCTAGGGTGTGAGGCGAGTGTATCGAGTTTGATGATCTGAGACGCTGAGCCGTGGGATAGGGAGATGAAAGATCAATCGGACGGTGAGATGAAGTGAAGCTTGTAGCGACCGCTGGATTATATAATACAACAAAATCAACGACGCCAGATGGAGTTAGGTGTTGTAGTGTTAGGCGGAGATATCAAACGTTGATGAACAGCAAGGGAGCAACCGTTGGATTCAACTACCATCTAATCTGAAGGCTTGGAATTTCAGCGCTGTGGTGCTTGGCAGAGACTTCAGATTTTGATGTTCTATGAAGGAGCGACCGTCGGATGCTTCTGAGAACTGATCTGACGGCTGAGAACGGAGGCGTTTTTGTGTGTAGAAAATGAGGTTGTGCGCACCATTCTTCGCGGCTTCCTTGCGTGATTTCTCCCGGCTTTTCACTACTTTTCTGCTCTATTCCGCTCCGCAATTCATCCAGACTTTATTTATTACCTAAAAATGCAAAATTAATTAATAAAAATATTTATTCTTGAAAACAATGAAAATACAGAATATGGGATAAAATGTAGAATTAATGCATAAAAGATGAGTTAAATTGCCAACAAAAAGGGATAAATATATACATTATTTGGCACTCATCACTAGGCGCATAAAACTTCTACTTAGATCATGGGACATTGAATCCAATAACCAACTCATTATTAGGGCATTTTCTTCCACCCAAGTCTCATATGTAGGGTCTGTGGTTGCTGGACATACTTTGCTGCCAGTTAAATACCATATATTTCCTTTACCGGTGTTGTAAAGTTTCATCTATGAGACCAAACAAGGTAGTTGATAGCATCCAACAAGATGTCATCTTGACATTCATAGTATCATTATGAGATAAGTCTAGAGATGTTGTACTCCTAGATTTTGAAAAACTATTATTCTCAGAAGTACTAGACACAACTCTACCTTTAACTCAACAACAAAGACAAACTTCAAAGGAGAAATCAACTTACGAACAACCATTGGTTCTTCAAGAGCATCAGTTTGTAGCTTCTTTAAACCAGCTTCAGGATCTAACTTCCGGATCTTAATCCCAAATCTAAGCAATGGTAGATCAAGCTAAAGAACGCAACTAAGATGGGTTTTCTCTTCTCTCTCTCTCTCTTGAGATCTGATACCATGTGAAAATCAAGAGAGGGTGAATGGAAGAGTGTGAACAACTCAGAGGACAAACCCTTGAATTTATATATAGATATTATGTAGTTACAACATTACCCTTAAAGGGTGAAAATATCTGAACACTATCCACGAATCATTGTACACTAGTCCAACTTGCGTAACTATATTACACAGATTATACATGTGAACAACTCTTGTGCATAGATACTACACTAACTTATGTGACCTAACCATGAGCTTAATATTTAAACAATTATATAATCTATAAATCTAAGAAATGTAATAGTAGTGGAGGTGAATTTGGAGACAAAGCAGAGACTGATATCTCTCTGCCTTTAATTACTCCGAAGAAGAAGAAGAAGAAAGTATTGGGAGCAAAAGTAATCCAAATATAGATGTGGAAGACGATGCAAGTGAGGCTGGTAACGTAAAGAAACGAAAAAAATCTCACGAAAGGTCATGAAACTTTTGCTGCAGAAGATGCTTCAGATATAACCTAGAGGTCTACAGCAAGAAAAACTAAAGTTGAAGCTAGAGAACAAGCTCCAGCAATGCAATAATATGACTCCGCTGACAGGGTTGGATGTTTTTCGAGATTTGTTTTAATTTGAAGCTCCACTACTTTGTGTTTAAGGCTCAGCTTTGAGTCTGATTGAAATTTGTTTTCTGTTTGGTTTATTCAAGAGTAATAGGGGCCAAAAGTCAAGAGATCACTTTTATAACGACATGGATAAAAATTCCAAATACTTTAACATCAGAGCTAATCATAGAAGGGTACGAAACAGAATTGATTCACTTCAATCTCCAGATGAACATGGTGTCAGGATAGAAACACTATTGAGAATCTCTTATTTGCACATTTCAAGAAAATTGGCACTTCATCAAATCCAGCAGATCCTTATTAATTTCTTCAACACATGTCAATCTGCATCTATGATCAAGATAATGAAGATTTAGTTATGATTCCAACAGATCAATAAATTCATCACGATCTTATGTCTATAGAGCCATGGACTTCACCATGTGCTTCGACTGAAAACCGGCCCTGCTGTGTGCGCCTATTTCATTCGAATACCAGCCTTATGACATTGATCAACTCCGGCTTCGTGGATTCGACCAACACCGACCTTGTTTGCTGACGTGGCTTAATACCAGCCTTGCTTGCTTTGCCCGAACGTGGGACACGCCGCGTGCCTGTTTTGCTTGGGGGTGACTGTGCCTGCTTTGACCAATCTGGGGCTAGCTGTGCCTGATCAAGTGGGACCCGCTGCGTGCCTGCTTTGACCAGACACCAAACCTGTTGCCTCACCCAACACCAGACTTTCTCCTTGACCAACACCGGCCTTGCCTTGACGATCACCGGCCTTGCTGATTTGACGAACTCCGACCTTGCTGATTTGACGAACTCCGACCTTGCTGACGGACATCGCTGCCTCGACCGACACCGGAATTGCTGCTGTGACGTCTTGCTGACTAACACCGGTCTTGCTAACCAACGTCGATCTTCCCTTTGCTCGTGGGACCCAGGCTGCTTGCTTTGCCCAAACGTGAACCTTGTATGTTCGAACGTAGTGTGGGTCCCGTTGAGAGCGTTGAAGCAGCTTCTGGAGCGAGCAGGTCCTGGAGAGCGTTAGAGCAGCTTCTGGAGAGAGAAAGAACCGGAGAGCGTTGAAACAACTTCTGCTGGAGAGAGTGTTGAAGCGGCTTCTGCTGGAGAGTGCTGAAGCGGCCTCTTCTTTAGCTTGGTTTTCCTTTGAGAATTACATGCTTCTTGATTGACTACCTCTCTTGTGTTGAAGAAGTTCTTGACTGACGTCGAAGGAATTTCATGCCGAGCCTCAGTCCCCAAGCGTGGTCTACGTGGCTCCATCTTGTATGCCCGATGGGTCTTTTGTATGTAATGGTTGTTGATATGGTGAAGCTCTAGATGGTATCAATCGACGAGCAACAACAGTTCTTGGCAGCAGCTGTGATCAGAAAAGACTGGCAGGGAGAGGCGTGGTTTCAACGTGCACGAACTTGGCACCCTCTTAAGTCCCAGGTGCAATCTTCTTTGGTAACGGAACTTCTTTTTACACGGGAGACAAATTCTGAAAGCGTCTCTCATTGATGTAGTTACCGTCGATCCAGATATGGAATATCTTGGACGTTGTTTCATTATTGCGGCAGTCTTGCACGTGGTGCTAGAGTTGAAGTTGGCAATTTTGGACGCGCAAGATGTTGTATCTCGGTGGCTTTCCTCTAGCTCCTTTAGTGAAACTGCTTACAGAAGGCTGAAGGTTGTATTGCCTGTTGGTGAGATGTATGCTTCCGCGAACATCATGAGGCTTTTCATTACTGGCAGGCTTGTTCTTCTAGCAGAGCAGGTGCTGTCGCAACTAAGCGTTTAACAGCTTTACGGATTTCAGAGGATGTCTGAAAGCGCAGGTTCTTCGACAAAGAACGATAGACAGGTTCCGTCATATTGATGCACAATTACACCACTTGTTGTTCAGTCACATTTGGATCGTGACCCGTAAGTCCTGAATTCGGGACGCTCCAGGAGATCTGAAGATGTCCCTGGCTCGCTCTTTGTCCGGGCTGACATGATAGGTGAACCCTTGTGATGATTTGGAGATGACAATATTCGTTGAATCTTCCGAAACGCTTCTTGTTGTAATGCGGTCCAGACGAAACTTTCTCGTCTCTTCAGCAAGGGAGTGAATGAAGCAACGAGCTGGGCTAAGCCAGGTATAAAACGTCGAATTCACCTTGCCCATGAAGCTGTGGAGCCCCTTAACGGTTAGCGACAGCGGCATTGTGAGGATAGCTTGAGTCTTGTTTGACTACTATATCGTCCACGTAGTCTTCAACTTGCTTATGCATCATGCCTGGAAGATTGTCGTCATAGTGCGTTGATACGTTGCACCGGCACTTTTCAAACCGAATGGCATTACGGTATAACAAAAGTTTCCAATAGGGTTTGAAAAGATGTCTTACTTGCACCATGCTCATACATCCTTATCTGGTTGTAGCCGCTACATCCATCCATGGAGGAGAACATGTCGTGTTCGCTGGTAGCATCTACCAACATGTCGATGTTGGGTAGAGGAAATTGCCATTGGGGAAGCATTCGTTCAAGTCTTTGGAATCCATGCAACACCTGATCTCGCGCCTGAATTGCCTCGGAGATTGTTTGACCGGATTGGATCGGAGATTGTATGAATGCTTACACAAGGTCGAGCTGATGGAGATAGGCCTAGGAGATTCCTCATCGTCGAGCTTATCAGTTGTGGAGTTGGTACCATCTTGCAGCTGTCGTGGAGCGTCTAGCACTTCTTCTTGTGGCTGATCGTTGTTGTAGCATTCCGTTGGGTGTAGAGAAGAATTAAGACGCCTCGTCAACAAGGATGCATCATGGGGCCTAGCCTTCGATGATGCAGGTAGGTCCTCCTCCTGGATTGACGCTCACGTGGGGAGTGGGATGCAATGTACTTTGTCTGATCCTTCCCGCGGAGCTTCCCTCGGTTTGAATAGTTCCACTCCGCATATTCGTACGTAAGGAAACAATGATGCAGGAATACGAATGACTTCTTTATTCAACATAGTCTTCAGGCATTGGTGATACGTTGAAGGGACGATCTCGTATGTGCTGGTCTGGTTTCATTCAAAGTCTTTCATTGTGGTAGGATGCCATACGATCTTTCCTGATCGAACCTTGGCCGTCCTGAGAGTCTTGAGAGTAATCACATTCGAAGACGCTCCCGTGTCGATGAGGGCCCTCTTGATCTTTGAATCCTTAATGCGTGCAGTAACGTGTAGGGCCCGGTTGTAACCTTCTTCTGGTTGATTGCAGCAAAACGTCTCTGCCCGTTGATTCTTCGAGAGGTGTAAAAGTTCGCATAAACTTTCCACTAAAGAAACGCTTCCTGATCCACCGGCCTCTGGCTCATAGTGAGACTGTTGACTTGAGGAGGATCGTTGTGAGGATCCGTCCCCAGTGTAGGAATCTCCATGACAGGACCGTTCATATCTGATGTCACTTCTTTGATCAGGTCCATGTAGGTCCGCGTCGCTGAAGTACCTTCTCCGGGTGCGTTGAATGCGTTCCTTGTTGGCTCCAGGGGATGTCGCGGATCTTGTGGCAATCAATCAGTTAATGTCTTAAGAAAAGTGAGTACCTCTTTCTGTGTTGCAGCCATATCCGTTTGAGTCTTAGCAAGGACTTCCTGCCTCTCCATGCGATGGTATTGGAAGATGGTCCTCCTCTTGCTCCTCCATATCGTCGTTCTGATGAAGGGGTGGAAGTTTTTGCTCTGGTGACCGCCGGAGGCGTTACACTTGAGGAGATGTCGGGATTTGCGGCTGCTCTATCTCTGGTGATGGGAGGTGTTAAACTTACTGGAACATCTCCTGCTCCGCTAGTGTTGATAGTAGAGGAAGCAATTCCACGAGATACATTGATGGTATTGACTGGATGCACGGTGACACCTGAGATATCAACACCGAGAGTGTTGTCAACGCTAGTCCCTTCAGGATTGGTCGCTGATCCAGACCTAAGATCCACCATTTTCGAAATCAGTAAAATTGAATTGGTATTGAAGAAATTGACTTCACAACCGAGAGATTAATCTCCCACTGTGGTCACTAATGGTTTATGGGTGAAAACTATTCCCGACGAATTTGGTAATTTGGGGTGTGTGGATGAGGAATGAATCTAAGCCCTAAACAAATGCACTGCACGGGAGTGCTTTGTGATTCGAGAAATCAATCTGTACAATTCTGGCCTAAACAAAGAAATGGCCGTTCCAGACTTGATTTGGTCACAAAGTGAAGGAGATGGGGTTGATCTTAGGGAGGGAAGCGAAGAAGGTGTTGAGATTGTGAAGGTGTTGGCTATGTATGACTTGTATCAGAAAGATGAACTGGCTTGCAGAATGAAAGCTATCGAATCTGGTGTTGGAATACGATTGTATCAACACTTGGTTTATGTTGTCTTGTTTTTTTTTGAAAATAGGGAGGAGAACCTATTTATACAAGTCATTGAGCCTAACCCAAGTCTTTCATGGGAAGTGGAGAAAGTGGAGTGATGGAGTAGTGGAGTTGAGTGTGTTAGTGTTACACGATCAGTCTTGCCCACTTCTCCCATCATCACTAACCGTCCATGACTTCCTGACACGTTCTTGTGATGGCGTGTTGTGCGCTGCACGCTGTAAACCGCCAGACCAATACCCCAGTATGTATCCCCCAGTTTGTGACATGATTGATGTCTCGAGTATGTGGATCGTGGGACCCACAGAAAGTAGCATGTAATGCTAGATTAAATAACTAAGTTATTTAGGGAGTCGGTATTTATGAAATATCGTGTAAATCCTATGGATGTAATGCATCCAATGTATTTAGCATGAGTGAAGCATCGTTGTTTTAAGGCTTAATGGAGTAAGTCACGATTAAACGTCTTAAAATAGATGCATGTCTATCCATCTTCAAATGATCGTTTTGGGTTGTACAGGTAAGTCCTGACTTGGCCGATCACTTGGTGTGGTAGAGTGACGGATAGTAATCACCACGACACCTCATTGACCAGTTAACTTCTGACCAGGGTTGTATAACCAAGCAGGTGAAGTTGAACGGACGAGATGATCTTTGAGACACTCATCTGCGACCGTTAGTGGAATTAGGGTTTATGAAGAGGTGTGCACGCATCACTCTTCAGCTTGGTCGAATCCAAGCTTGGGACACGATTTTGGAAAGGCCGATTAGGCATGCATGTAGACGACATTCCGGTGTACATGTCCATACCTCATTGTCTCGTGAAAGTGTAATCTAGATCGCTCAATTTGTCCGCAAAAGAGGAGCGGATAGGATTGATTTGCGACAGAGATTTTGTGCCGCAAAGGCCGCGCGTCATGCCAACTTTTGGGCGCGTGTTTCGATGCGGCCAAGTCTGGTGTGCAAACGACGGTCTGATGTACACGCATGTATTTCATTGTCCCATAGAAACGTGATCTAAGCCACTCAATTTGTCCGGCAAAGTTGAGTGGTCGATATCAGTTTGCAATTGAGAGGTGTGACCACGCCTAGTTTGGGCGTGCGAATCGAGGCAACCAGGCATGATATGCCTTGGACGATCGAGTGTGGAGATATATGGGCCTACGGTGATCATGTTGATGCGCACCAGACCTGCCTAATCCATTCCTGGACCCTTCATTCGTGCAGAAGAAAATGGACGCTCGTGATGTTCAAACCCTAATTAGGGCTTCACCATCCATGCATCATGCCTTGTTTGGGCGCACGAACTGGAACGACCAACTATAGTTGGTCCTGATCGATCGGTCATGTGTGTAGGAGGGACCACGGTGATTGTGTTGACATTCTATGGGCCCTTTGAATCTACATCTACACCCTCCATCTATGCCTGCGAAGATGGATAGTTGAGACTGCTTTGCGACACATGTAATGTGCCGCAGATCCTAAATTAGGGTTTCACGTCTGCGCTGCTTTGGCTGGACGATTTGGCAAGCCATGCTACCCTTTTGGGGAGGCCGACCATGTGGGGCCCGCATTGGGTCGGTGGTGAATACTCCAATACCTGCCTGAGGGTTATGGATTCGATCTGAGCCATCCAATCATGCTGGTGAAGTTGGATGGTCGTGATCATTTCTGAGACTGATATGGACAGTCCATATGCTCAATCGGGCTAGTATAACACTCCGAGAGTTATAGCCTGTACGGGTATTTCGCATATGCTTCATTATTAATGCTTGGAGATTCGTGTTGCTCTGCTGAGAGCAACACTCAGTCGTCATGCCGCACCAATGATAAGAGTGGAGCAGTACAAGAAATACAAGGCTGGTCATACATTAATAATGTTATTAATTCACAAGGTATATGGGATTGTTGCTACATGCTCCATTTTAGGTGAATTAGTAAAGTGCAGAAGTATTCATCACTTATCAGTGGCTCGATCCTTTGCAGGATGTCAGCGCATAATTTTGGCTTTTACAATTTTAGCCCTGAGCTAAAATCCACCATCAACACTACCTGATCTACAATGCAAAACAAAGCTTGTCTAAGTTAGGCTAGATAAAGAACGGTTGAGATTTGTCTAGAGAGAACATAAATCAATGGTTATGGTTTGTTGAACCCAACATTTATATTATTAGTATTTCATTAAATTTTGATAATAAATATTCTATTGATAAGTATTCCAAAATAAATGTTTCATTGATTAATCTAATAAATACATTTTCATTAATAAATAATAAATTATTTGATATTAGCTATATGGTAGATATTAATGGTGATTGTGGTGGTCGGAGTAGGTGGTAGGGGCGGTGGCGATAGTGGTGGTGGGTGTTAGTGAGTCAGCGACTGGTGAAGGAGTGACGTTAATGGTGGTGGTGGAAGAAGTAGTAGTGACGGAGCAAAAGTGGTATCCTAAGGTAGATAAATTATTTAGTTACTCTTGATTATTAGTTCTTTTTCTTCTTCTTTTAATTATGTTTTTAGAAAAACCAATTGTTGTGATTAACAGACCAAATACAAGGTTACATGCAATTAATTATAGTGGATTGGCTTTCTCATATCTCTTCTATTTATTTTCCCTTTCTCAAGCATATGATTATGATTGAGAAAGACTTCATGGGAATAGGTAAATAGTGAAGATGAAGAGACAAGAAACGAAATGGATCAATAATTACAGGTTACTCAACTTTACGAAAATGAATAAACCCAAAATCTATGTAAATTTGGGACGATTTATATCACCAAAGAGAAAAAAGTAAATCCTAAAATTGACAGATTTAGTAAAATTGAATTATCTTGAAGTAATTTGGATGCTTTTATTTTTGTTATAAATTTGGTGAATGACTTTGGATGATATTTATTTATTTTATTTTGAAGTATGGATACTACTTAGCTTTTTGAAATCGTTTTCTACTGCCCATAGGATTCGCTCTAACAATTAACAATGTTTGTCTCCAAGGTTGTAAGACTACCGGATAAAATACTAAAACATTTGAGGATAAAGACATTTTTGCTAACTAACTCTTCAATATATCTTCGTACTGTTAGCACACATCGGATTGATTTTCCGAAAACAACTACAATATATAAGAATCGAGAGATACATATAAATAAATATCCTTTCTCATGCAGTTGTGGCCAAGATTTGTCTAGGGAGAAGATAAATCAGTGACTATGGTTATTTACATCATTATTGTATTATTGATTTCTCATAATAAATATTTTATTAATCTCTAATTACAAATGCCTTATAATTATCTTAATAAATATACTTTCATTAAATTTGTTAATAATCATATCAATAAACATTAGGGATAGTTGGGGTGGTGTTTGTGAGTTGTGGTACATGGATCCAGTGATGTTAGTGATGGTGGTGGAAAATGTAGTGCTAATGGGTGATTCTGGTGGTGGTAGTGTGGGTGGCCAATGTCTATATCGTTAGGACAAAAGTAACATTTATCATGGATGTCGTGCTTGATTTTTTTTTATTGTGAAAATAAGCTGGTTATAATAAGAAAAAAACAATTGTACAGGTTGACCGCAAATTGTCCCGAAAAACAACCCGAGAAAAATCCAAAGATTGTAGGGTAATGGATATACCATTGAGATAGTAAAGATTTTCAGTTGGTCCTACTACATGTCTTACTCGGTTATTTCTTCGAGACAAATATTTCGGTCAACCTAAAAATTCTCTGAAAGAAAATATAACAAATAAAAAACATGGAGAACAATTGTCATTTTACATTGAGAAAATTTTATTGACAAGGATTAAAATTAACATAATTTTGTTTATTTAATTATGGAGGCCGTGTTGTTACGACACGGGTACGGTTCTAGTTACTTTTATAAGGTAGAACCGATTTCCTTAAACTTCAAGATGTCAACATACTTTGAACACGGGCAGTAATTCTTATCATTTATTGTTCAAATATATTAATTAGTACTCAAGGTGATCCTGTGCCGAAATAAATTAAGAATCTTTTAATTAAGGTTTTTGATTTTATATACATTAATTACTAGTAGTTAGTGTGTACCTCTAGAAAATAAAAATTAGTAATGTGCATTTACTAGATGGATATTTTCTATTGAGAGATTTCGGAAATATTGGACAAGCATTTATTGGAATTATGAAAACCGAATTTTGCCATTCATTGTATATCTTGAGGATATTTTCGGTTTTGGAAATTCCTTGGTGTCCAAACATCCTCGGTCTATAAATAACTAAGTTTTCCTTTCTAGCAACCTATCCTAAGAGCCAGAAAAACTTCGTTTCTTGTTGTTTCTGGTGGAGCCGTCTATTCAGAGAGGAAAGTATCCTAATTAAGTGAAATCTCTTACGACCGTTCGTTTAAAGACTTATATGGGATCAAGAATCTCTACGAGTACCATTGGTGGAAAACTAGATAATTGCAGTGTTATTAGTTTTCGATTGATTTGATTGACTAACGGTTGTTGAAACCTTGTTTGCACCTAGTTTGTTTATTCTCGAGAATCTTCTCATCTGATATAAGATTCACTCAAACTATATCGAAGTATCTACGGGATCTTTAGAACTTTTTGTATATCTAAAGACATCTTGTGATAATCCATTGTTAATAGACTCTGTTATGTGCGTGATTGATCACAAGAGATTCAAGTGGTGTTGTGCAGGTTATTGAATATTAAAGAATATTTGAAGACGAAGAAGATTTCTCATTGGTTTTCGTATCTTGTGAATTTGTGTGCACAAACCTTGATGGGATGGGATCCAACTAGAATCGGATTTATTTAATTGATTAGTTGCATGAGATCAGCATTCTCAATATATCTCATTGAGATTTATTTTGATTGAGTGTGAATCTATACTTGACTATTTCGGAAGTTAAAGTTAGATTGATCTAACCAGACAAAGGAGTTTATTAGATTAAACGGAAAAGCCTTTGTCAACGAATCATCTATATCTTATAACAAAGATTGATTAGAATGGTTACCAAATAGATTTTTCCTTTGTTATTTGGAATACGATCCAAAGGAATTGTTATTCACGTGCATGACTCTAGAAGTCGAAGGTGCAGGGATACTGAGGGAACTAAGTAGATAGGGGTAGTCTGCTTGGTCTCAACTATACGAAGTAATTGGTTTATATTTTGTATAGCGGCTTAACTCCGAGAGTATTCAAAACTGGACTAGGTCCCAGGGTTTTTCTGCATTTGCGGTTTCCTCGTTAACAAAATCTTTTTGTGTCTTTTACTTTGGTTTCCAAATTAAATTATTTATTATAATAAAGTAAAATACACATATATGTTAACTCTGTTACACTTGATAGTGACCCTATAGAGTTTGGTTATTACTGAACCTATTATAAAGTATCACACTTTGATTATCGTATTGTCTCGATCTTGTATCCATAGTCAATCACACAAGTTATCTTGTGTCGTATTGTCTCGATTTCGTATCCATAGATGATCACCCAAATTGTGTCAATATCGAAGTTGTTGTATTGTCTCGACTTTTTCCATAAACGATCACACTTGGTAAGAGGACTTATAAGTTGATAAATAAAAGATTCTGATGTATTTAGATACCCTCGTCTTTTCAACAACAGTTCTTCGTCTTAGACTCTTGTGATTCCGCAATAACATCTTCTGTTAATCAGTTAGGTTATTGTGAGGTGACTAATATTTCTAGGATGCTCTTCGGGAGTGTAAGACCGGATTATTAGTTGGTTCCTGTTCACCTTCATCTTTGTATCAAAAGACGGAACAAACATAATAAAGGATAGACGGATTATTAGTTGGTTCCCTCAGTATCCATGCGCCTCCAACTTGCAATAAGTCACTGATATTATTTTTGAATGATGTTGTAGTAATGAGGTTCAAACTCTCGGACTTGTGAAGATTAAATTCAAATATTTAATAAAATTATATACAATATTAACAAAGTGGGCGAGAGGTAACCAAGACACTAGATTCCACTATGACGCAAAATTGAATGATACATATTTCAAAACTCTAATTATCTTTTAAGACTCTTATTTCTTAATTCACAAATAATCTGAAAAATTCTCAAAAATTAATTGTATCCCCTAAGCATAGATTATCTAAACAAAGCATAACCTATCTAATTTAATCACAACTAATGAAGAAAATTTTTGCAAAAAATTAAAAACTCTGCAAAAGCAGTGATTGAGTGAATTATAAATTAGAGAGAATAAATGATTACTAATTATTCATGCGTAAATAGCTTCCTCACTGCCTTGGTTGTGGGAGAAATTAGCCTCTCATCATGTTGGAAACACGCTCAAAAGTTGATTTCATTTATGCTCAAATATGGGTTTACAAATGATGAAAAGGGAGAAATAATTCAAAACCGGGTTTGTAACAATTATATTTGTTACAAACCAGAGAACTACGACCCTCGGTTGTCACTGTAACAAATAAGACTATCCTGCGACAGTCGCCGAAACTGTAGCAAAATAAGACTGTCCCGCGACAGTTTCTGAAACTGTAGCAAAATAAGACTGCTCAGTGTGGGTCTTATGTTCTTCGCGTTCTTCAGCAACAACAGAAAAATGGCAGCTCTGTAACTTGATTTTTTTCTTCTTCTCTGGCTCTCCTCAGCCCCCCAAACTCTCGACACCCCTTCTATGATAACTCAAGACCCTTTTTATACACCTACAACACAAGAAATCTCTTCCATAACTCGAGATAATCCTCTCTTTACTCGGGTGATAAAAAATATTTTCGGGAAGATTTTCTTCCCTGTTTTATGATTTTCACGCGTTCTCAGCTGTGTTTCTTTCCTTTTATACCTTCTTCACGGTCCAGAATATTGATTAAGTCTTCCAATCACGAGCAGTACACGTTTAAACTCGTGTAAGTTTGTGTTTATCCTCCAACTCACTATTTGGATTAAACCAAGTTATCCAGCCAAATTTGATCGAAACAAACACCCATACCAGATTTTCTATGACATATCACATCTACCCATGAAGTTTCAGCGATTGAATCGCACAAAAACTCCTCCAAAATCCGATCGAAAAATCTGCCTGTGAAAAGAAATATTTTCCCGCCAAAATATTTTTTGAATTTGTGAAGAAGGTCACCCCTTATCCAGTGATGGAGTCCGAATAACACGTCCTTTGGGGTGCCTTAAGTAACTTTTCTGGGGTGTTTCCAGCATTTTTTCTGGGTTCCTCCGGCGCATTTCTGGGATGTTTTTAGTCTCTATCCTGGGGTGTAAAACACCACTTTTCGAGCCAATTTTGCTGCAAGAGCTTATTTTTCCAAAAACATCTACAAAAACATAAAATAACACCATAAGTATTTAATCGAGTCTAACAATACAGAACATTGAGAACAAAATAGACACCTAAATGCGTCTATCAGTCACGCACTTGGAACAATTCCTTTGGTTCGTATTCCAAACAGTAAATGAACAACAAATCTGTTCGGTAACAACTCTTTTCAAACAATGTGATATGAGTTTGACAAAAGGCTCTTTTGTTTATGCCAATAAACTCCTTTATCGGGTTCTTAGATCAATCTATTCAACTACCAAAGTAATTTTTTAGACTATGCGATCAATACTATTAATCACAAAAAATGTATTGATGTTGATCTACGCAACTAATCAATCCAATCTATCAAAAGATAAATCGATTATAGTTGGATCCCCAGCCGATCAAGTTTTGTGCACAGCAAAGATTATGAACTCAAATAAGAAATCTTCTTTCTCTTCAAATCTTCATTAAACACCTGCACACAAAAAATTTGAATCTCTTGCGATCAATCACACACAGAACGGAGTCTATTAACGATGGATTATCACAAGACGTCTTTAGGTCTACAAACATTCTAAAGATCCTCATCGATACTTCGATCTAGTTTGAGTGAATCTTATATCAGAAGAGAAGATTCTCAAGCATAAACAAACTATGTGCAATCAAAGTTCAACAACCGTTAGTCAATCAAATTAATCGAAAACTAATAATAAACTGCAATTATCTAGTTTCCCACCAACGGTACTCGCAGATCTTCTCAATCCCAAAGAAGTCTTTAAAACGAGCGGTGCGGTCGTATTACTTTCTTCTCCGAATAGACGGCTCCACCAGTAACAACACAACTAGGTAGTTTTGCTGGCTCCGAGGATTAGTTTGCTCAAAATGAAAACTTCAATATTTATATACCAAGGAAGGTGGGACACCAAGGAATTTCCAAAACCGAATATTCTCAAAGATATGCAATAAAGCCAAAATCGGTTTTCATAATTCCTGGAAATGCTCTGTCCAAATATTGACCGAAATCTCAGTAGAAAATCTCCAATTAGTAAATGCACATTACCAATTTTTATTTTCTAAAGATATGCATTTAATTACTGGAAACTAAGAGCATATAAAACTAAAAACCTTAATTAAAAGATTCTCAATTTATTTCGATCCGGGATTCTCCTTTAGTTATTAAGGAATATCTTTGAACAATAAAAGATAAGAATTACCGCACATGTTCAAAGTATGTCGACATCTTTACTTTGTAAATCCTTTTTCATATTTACAATCTTGGAACCGATTTGTTATCCTTAGCTCACCAAAAAGATCTCTATCTACTACAAGGGTCTCTCGCTCCTTTTATATGAGTTTACATAGTGGAGGATAGATAATAAAGCCCCTATTTTCGGATCTGGAGCGCATCAATGTCGCTCAAATATTTATATTACCGCACGGTTTCTTTACTGCCACATAGATCTTCACACTATTATCGTGACTAGGTGACATCATTTGGTTTGTCATCCTAGACATGTTGTATGCATTCGTGTTCGCTTGCTACTAAAGGAATTGTTTCGCATACCAAATGAATGTGCAATATTTTGTACCCACATTTTTCCTCTTCTCATATCGTTCTTTTGGTAGAGAGTGCGGTATGAGAAACTCTAGTTTATTGTTTTGCTGCACAAGTCCATCTTTTCGTATTCCTTTTGCTTGGCAATTTTTCCGGAATTTCGGCATGAAAGCTTACACATGTTAACTCTGCCACTTGATATCTGACACGTCCCTGATAACCGCCTCTTCATATCCGTTCGTTCTTAATTAATGCACTGATCGAAAGAAATATCTCGGGAGTTAAGATGAAATCCTTTATTTACTGTGACACGTTTTCTCTTCTTTCTTTTTACCTTCTCTCTTCATATTTTCTCGTTCTTTGCAACTTTCATCAGCTGTTGATGTTCATCTTTTTCAGCCTAATCTTTGATCGTTCTTTACCACTTTCTTCGCATTCTCTTCCAATCGTTCTTCCAATCTTTCAAACTCTATTCTTCGTCATTATAAGTCTTCGACTTTGGGTCGTAGTAACTCTTAGTTGTGCGTGAGATCAGCTAAGGGAATCAAGTTTGCAGAATTCGGCGTGGTCCTAGAGATGTAAGGAACGCGACTGTACTTTAATCAGTGTGAGACTTGGTTAGGGATCAACAACATTCTAGTATGAAGTTAACTTGTAGTAGGCTAGATTCTGTAGCGTCTTAATACAGTGTGGTGTTCAAATCTAGATTAGGTCCCGTGGTTTTTCTGGATTTGCGGTTTCCTCGTTAACGAAATTTTTGGTATTTGTGTTATTTCTTTTCAGCATTATATTTATTTATATAATTGAAATATCACAGGTTGTGTGTATTTTAATTAGTTGATAAATTCGACCTTGATTGTTGGATAAAACTTGATTTACACTTGGGCATTGGTCTTTGGTACCGTTCAAGTTATTTCTCATATCAATCAGGCTCGCAGATTTCTTTCTGTTTGATTTGTTGATTGTATTGAGAAAGAGATAAAAATTCTTTGATATAATTCTTGATTGAGTCTCGCTTTTAAGTTGGTGCTATCGGAATTAAAATTGGAGTTTAGCCATACAGATTGCCGAACGAATTATTGGGTGTGGTTGTCATCCCCCCGCTTTCCAATTGGTATCAAAGCAGGCAAACACGCTAAGACCTCATAAGGATGTATTTTTAGCAATCTGACTCTATGGGAAAATATGATATTTTCTGACAAACGCATCACCAGGAGTAACAGTTATGTTTCTTTGGAATCTATTAAAGAGAAATACTTGTCCGACTCAAATAAAGATGAATATCTTGTTCCCATGAAACATGCAAATATTGATAAGTGTTATCCTTTTTACCTTACTAATGAGTCTGACTCTGAAGTAGAAAGGGAAGCAGCCAAATAAAGTGCAGCAATTCTAATACAAGCTAGAATTCAATCCACTGAAGTTAATAGGATGAAACACAAATTCGATATGCTTATTGGTATGGTTAATGATCGTAACTCTCAATTAAAGATTCTTCGTGAAGAAAAAGCCGAAGTAAAATTTACTAGAGGCCAAGCTGGAGGAGAATGCTTTAGAGATTAAACAATTATTGATTAAACTCTCTATTCAATGCAAGGTTTGTTCTGAAGAGTCCACTGTACCTATTGCTTCTGACAAAACTGAGGTGTTAGAAAACATGACTACTTCTAATCGTGGTTCTCTAACGAAATCAGTTTCTGAATCCAAGCTGCAATCCCTTCCTATCATTAAAGATGTGCTTAAACCTTCCTCTAATCAAAGAACTACTGCATATCACGGGAGGAAGAAAGCTTCTAACGATTTTTTTAAACCTACTCTCTCTAATCACTCCGGCGATCAGAAAGTATGTTTCTTTTATGACACAAAGGGACATGTTCGGCAGAAGTGCAAATTAAGGTTGGATGATAATCATATTGATCGACTCCAACGCACCTTAAATTTAATACTCAAAAGTGTATCTGACATTCGTATGTCTAAACCAATTGGTTTTAGAACTCACCCTTTGAGACCTTCCAGGAAAATCAGTTCAGTTTGCTCTTCTAATGTTCGAACCTGTAATAGTAGCTTTGACACGAATCTGTCAAGGAGGTTTCAAAAGAATCCTTCTCAAACTAGTGTTGGGGATGGTTTTCAAGGTGTGAAAGAAATACCAAAAGATGTAAACCACAATGGAGCTATGAAGGATAACCTAAATCTGGTAATTAAAGGGTACAAAGATCTTACCAACAGGCTGTCAATTCCTCCAAACAAACTTCTTCGGGTAAGGATTCAAACTTAGTCTCATATTTTGATGATAGTAAGTTTTATGATGATTTTTCACATCAAAAAGGGTTTCCTCAAAAAATTAGAAGAACAAAGAGGTTTAACCATGAACATTATTCATTTGATGAGCACAAAGCTCATACTTGTGTAATTAATCACAAGGTTGAAATCTTACTCATGAAAAATCCTGTTGAGTAAGATATGCTAATGATCAGGTATACTTAATGGCAAAATGTTATCTGTTTAGTTAAGCTATTTTCTTTTCGTTTATAGCTAAACTATTGTCTACAGACAACTTTGCCTGAGTATCTTTTTTTGAATAAAGTTTACTCCAATTTTTTTTTTGTAACATTAAGTTGATTACAAATAGCTTTTGTGCTAATCTTGTGCTCTAAATTTTCTCTTGTGAGAACATAAATTTATGGAGCTAAGATTCGTGAAACAACATTTTCACTTAGCAAAAATTACAGTGTAACCGTTCCAAGTTGCAAATGGGTTGTTACAGCATCTCTAAAGCTTTTTGGTTTGGGTTAAAATAGGATGTTCGTACGAGTACCCAAATAAGAAAGTGACGAATCGATTATAAAAAACCCTAAAATTATATTCCCTAAAAACCGTTTATATACCTATCCTATTGAGTTGAGTTATCTCAATCTAGGTTATTTTTTTTATCAAGAATGTCTTCTCCTTCTCGCTCTTGTGATTTTACGAAAGGATTTCTTGATAAGGGTATCAGTTATAGATCCAAAGGGAAGAAGAAAAGAACTCTAGTAGAAGTTTGTTAGAGCATTTCTCGGTCGAACTCGCAAGTGTTGCTATCTCAAGCTTGTTTGACAAGTTTAGTTGATCAAAACTATAAGTCTTGAATACTAGTATACTTATATCTATGTCTCCGATTAGGATAGAATGTGTAGTTGAGCTTTAGACTTCACGACTTGAAGACTTCATTTGGGATTCGTGAAGCTAAACCCAACTATTTTCTCTGTAGTTGCATGTTCTGATCTTACTTGTTCTATCGTATTGAGTTCTATCTTCTGTAAGATTTTCTCGAGATTTATGTCCTGTAGGTATATAAAAAATAATCACAAAGCTCTTCGTCTCATTCTTTGTGATTCCACAATAACTTCTTCTACTACCATATAATTAAGTTATTGTGAGGTGATTTATATTTCTAAGCTGCTCTGGAGTATAAGACCAGATTATCAATTGGTTCCTGTTCACCTTGATTTATCAAAAGACGGAACAAAACTTCATAGGTATTTCTGTGGGGGACAGATTTATCTATTAGAATAGACTTATTTGTGGGAGACAGATTTGTTTATAAATCTTCGACTTTGGGTCGTAGCAACTCTTAGTTGTGGGTGAGATCATCTAAGGGAATCAAGTGCGCAGAATCCGGCGTGGTTCAAGAGGCGTAAGGAATGCGGTTGTACCTTAATCGGTGTGAGACTTGGTTAGGGATCAACTACATTCCAGTCTGAAGTTAACTTGTAGTAGGTTAGTGTCTTTAGCGGCTTAATACAGTGTGATATTCAAATATGGACTAGGTCCCGGGGTTTTTCTACATTTGCAGTTTCCTCGTTAACAAAACTTCCGGTGTCTGTGTTATTTCTTTTCTGCATTATATTTGTTTATATAATTGAAATATCACAGGTTGTGCGTAGTTCAATCAATTGGTAAATCCGACCTTGATTGTTGGATAGTAATTGATTTGCACTTGGGCATTAATATTTGGTACCGTCTAAGTTATTTCTCATATCATTCGAGCTCATAGATTTCTATCTGTTCGATTGCAGATTGTATTGAGAAATTGAGATATAACACTTTGATATATTTCTTGATAGAGCTTGCTTTATAAGATGGTGATCTCGGAATTATATTGGAGTTGGTCCATACAGATTGCCGAACGAATTATTGGGTGTGGTTGTTATACCCCCGTTTTTTTTAATTGGTATCAGAGAAAGAAAACACGTTAAAGACCTCATAAGTCTGTGTTTGTGGAAATCTGACTCTATTGACAGAAATGCTATCTCTATAAACGCACAACCTGGGCATTGGTATGATAGAAGATGTAAGATCAGATCACACAACTACGATAAAAGTAGTATCGGTCTGGCTTCACAATCCCAATGGCTTCACAGGTTGTGTGTATTTTAATTAGTTGATAAATTCGACCTTGATTGTTGGATAAAACTTGATTTACACTTGGGCATTGGTCTTTGGTACCGTTCAAGTTATTTCTCATATCAATCAGGCTCGCAGATTTCTTTCTGTTTGATTTGTTGATTGTATTGAGAAAGAGATAAAAATTCTTTGATATAATTCTTGATTGAGTCTCGCTTTTAAGTTGGTGCTATCGAAATTAAAATTGGAGTTTAGTCCATACAGATTGCCTAACGAATTATTGGGTGTGGTTGTCATCCCCCCGCTTTCCAATTGGTATCAAAGCAGGCAAACACGCTAAGACCTCATAAGGCTGTATTTTTAGTAATCTGACTCTATGGGAAAATATGATATTTTCTGACAAATGCATCACCAGGAGTAACAGTTATGTTTCTTTGGAATCTATTAAAGAGAAATACTTTTCCGACTCAAATATAGATGAACATATTGTTCCCATGAAACATGCAAATATTGATAAGTGTTATCCTTTTTACCTTACTAATGAGTCTGACTCTGAAGTAGAAAGGGAAGCAGCCAAATAAAGTGCAACAATTCTAATACAAGCTAGAATTCAATACACTGAAGTTAATAGGATGAAACACAAATTCGATATGCTTATTGGTATGGTTAATGATCGTGACTCTCAATTAAAGATTCTTCGTGAAGAAAAAGCCGAAGTAAAATTTACTAGAGGCCAAGCTGGAGGAGAATGCTTTAGAGATTAAACAACTATTGATTAAACTCTCTATTCAATTCAAGGTTTGTTCTGAAGAGTCCACTGTACCTATTGCTTCTGACAAAACTGAGGTGTTAGAAAACATGACTACTTCTAATCGTGGTTCTCTAACGAAATCAGTTTCTGAATCCAAGCTGCAATCCCTTCCTATCATTAAAGATGTGCTTAAACCTTCCTCTAATCAAGGAACTACTGCATCTCACGGGAGGAAGAAAGCTTCTAACGATTTTGTTAAACGTACTCTCTCTAATCACTCCGGCGATCAGAAAGTATGTTTCTTTTATGACACAAAGGGACATGTTCGGCAGAAGTGCAAATTAAGGTTGGATGATAATCATATTGATCGACTCCAACGCACCTTAAATTTAATACTCAAAAGTGTATCTGACATTCGTATGTCTAAACCAATTGGTTTTAGAACTCACCCTTTGAGACCTTCCAGGAAAATCAGTTCAGTTTGCTCTTCTAATGTTCGAACCTGTAATAGTAGCTTTGACACGAATCTGTCAAGGAGGTTTCAAAAGAATCCTTCTCAAACTAGTGTTGAGGATGGTTTTCAAGGTGTGAAAGAAATACCAGAAGATGTAAACCACAATGGAGCTATGAAGGATAACCTAAATCTGGTAATTGAAGGGTACAAAGATCTTACCAACAGGCTGTCAATTCCTCCAAACAAACTTCTTCGGGTAAGGATTCAAACTTAGTCTCATATTTTGATGATAGTAAGTTTTATGATGATTTTTCACATCAAAAAGGGTTTCCTCAAAAAATTAGAAGAACAAAGAGGTTTAACCATGAACATTATTCATTTGATGAGCACAAAGCTCATACTTGTGTAATTAATCACAAGGTTGAAATCTTACTCATGAAAAATCCTGTTGAGTAAGATATGCTAATGATCAGGTATACTTAATGGCAAAATGTTATCTGTTTAGTTAAGCTATTTTCTTTTCGTTCATAGCTAAACTATTTTCTACAGAAAACTTTGCCTGAGTATCTTTTTTTGAATAAAGTTTACTCCAATTTTTTTTTGTAACATTAAGTTGATTACAAATAGCTTTTGTGCTAATCTTGTGCTCTAAATTTTCTCTTGTGAGAACATAAATTTATGGAGCTAAGATTCGTGAAACAACATTTTCACTTAGCAAAAATTACAGTGTAACCGTTCCAAGTTGCAAATGGGTTGTTACAGCATCTCTAAAGCTTTTTGGTTTGGGTTAAAATAGGATGTTCGTACGAGTACCCAAATAAGAAAGTGACGAATCGATTATAAAAAACCCTAAAATTATATTCCCTAAAAACCGTTTATATACCTATCCTATTGAGTTGAGTTATCTCAATCTAGGTTATTTTTTTATCAAGAATGTCTTCTCCTTCTCGCTCTTGTGATTTTACGAAAGGATTTCTTGATAAGGGTATCATTTATAGATCCAAAGGGAAGAAGAAAAGAACTCTAGTAGAAGTTTGTTAGAGCATTGCTCGGTCGAACTCGCAAGTGTTGCTTTCTCAAGCTTGTTTGACAAGTTTAGTTGATCAAAACTATAAGTCTTGAATACTAGTATACTTATATCTATGTCTCCGATTAGGATAGAATGTGTAGTTGAGCTTTAGACTTCACGACTTGAAGACTTCATTTGGGATTCGTGAAGCTAAACCCAACTATTTTCTCTGTAGTTGCATGTTCTGATCTTACTTGTTCTATCGTATTGAGTTCTATCTTCTGTAAGATTTTCTCGATATTTATGTCCGGTAGGTAAGATATAAAAAATAATCACAAAGCTCTTCGTCTCATTCTTTGTGATTCCACAATAACTTCTTCTACTACCATATAATTAAGTTATTGTGAGGTGATTTATATTTCTAAGCTGCTCTGGAGTATAAGACCAGATTATCAATTGGTTCCTGTTCACCTTGATTTATCAAAAGACGGAACAAAACTTCATAGGTATTTCTGTGGGGGACAAATTTATCTATTAGAATAGACTTATTTGTGGGAGACAGATTTGTTTATAAATCTTCGACTTTGGGTCGTAGCAACTCTTAGTTGTGGGTGAGATCATCTAAGGGAATCAAGTGCGCAGAATCCGGCGTGGTTCAAGAGGCGTAAGGAATGCGGTTGTACCTTAATCGGTGTGAGACTTGGTTAGGGATCAACTACATTCCAGTCTGAAGTTAACTTGTAGTAGGTTAGTGTCTTTAGCGGCTTAATACAGTGTGATATTCAAATATGGACTAGGTCCCGGGGTTTTTCTACATTTGCAGTTTTCTCGTTAACAAAACTTCCGGTGTCTGTGTTATTTCTTTTCTGCATTATATTTGTTTATATAATTGAAATATCACAGGTTGTGCGTAGTTCAATCAATTGGTAAATCCGACCTTGATTGTTGGATAGTAATTGATTTGTACTTGGGCATTAATATTTGGTACCGTCTAAGTTATTTCTCATATCATTCGAGCTCACAGATTTCTATCTGTTCGATTGCAGATTGTATTGAGAAATTGAGATATAACACTTTGATATATTTCTTGATAGAGCTTGCTTTATAAGCTGGTGATCTCGGAATTATATTGGAGTTGGTCCATACATATTGCCGAACGAATTATTGGGTGTGGTTGTTATACCCCCGCTTTTTTTAATTGGTATCAGAGCAAGAAAACACGTTAAAGACCTCATAAGTCTGTGTTTGTAGAAATCTGACTCTATTGACAGAAATGATATCTCTATAAACGTACCACTAGTCTTCGATGGCTCGAATTACTTATGGTGGAAAATTGTTATGCGTGCCTTTCTTCAAGCGCGTGATTTTCAATCATGGGTTCGTGTTGTTAATGGCTATAATCCTCCAATGGTTACAGTAAATGGTGTAACTGCTCCAAAGGATATTGGTGAATATGAGCCTGTCGAGATTCTTCATGCAAAGAAAAATTCTGACGGATTGAATGCTATCATCCATGGAATTACCCCAGATCTTCAGCACCATGTGACTACGTGCACTCGGTCTAAAGATGCTTAAAATATCTTAGAAACCGTATTTGAAGGGAATACCTCTGAAAAGGAAGCTAGGCTTCAAAACCTAAATTCTGATTGGAAAAACCTTCATATGGCTGCTAAAGATTCATTTGATGAGTTTAATCACAAAGTGTCTGAAATTGTTAATGCATCTTTTGCATTAGGTAAGACTATTCCTGAAAAGGACATTGTGATGAAAATTCTCAGGTCTCTGCCAGCTAGATACAATTATAAGAAACATGCCATCGTTGAAGGAAATAACCTTAATACACTTTCTAGAAATACTTTTTTGGGAAGTTAAGGATCTTTGATCATGAGCATATATCCAAATCTGGAAAGGATATTGCTTTCAAACACAAAAGAACGCTAAATTACTTGATAAAAGTAAAAGTGTTGGCAACTCTATGGATGATCCTATTGAGACTGATTCATCAGATGAGGATCTTGACAATTCAGTCTCTCTGATCACAAGACAGTTTAGAGATATTCTTTTGAAGAGAAGTAAACGGTTCACCAGAGATAAACCCGGATCATCAATTAACCTCATGATCGTGCCCCTCCTAAAAACAGGGATACTGTCGACACTGATGATGAGGATATTCCACAATGCTTCAAGTGTAAAGGTTTTGGTCATTTTGCTAATGAGTGTCTAAATCGTAGAAAATATACTGGAAACAAAGGTCTTGCTGCAACTCTTGATGAAATGTCTGATCACTATGATTCAAATGAAGATGAAAAATTACGTGTTGCACTCCTTGGCGAAAATATTAATTTTGATAATTGTAACAATACATACATCAATCTTGATATTCTTCTTGGAAAAACTTTTTCGACCACTTTGGTGGATAAAAAAGATTTTACTCTATATACTGAAAATTCTATCTCACATGTTTCAGGTACTTCAATTTTTTTAGCATCATGCTCGGCTATGGTGCCTGAACCGTCCTCCGCATTGACATGTTATTATTGTACTTTTAAGGGTCATGAACTCTCAAATTGTTCAAGTACAAACATAAAATAAGATATGTCAACAAACTTCAACGTAGAGCAAGTCGATTAGCAAACAAATTTAAACTTGTTTTGAAGTCGAATCCATCTGAGGTATGTAAATTCAACTCATCTCCGAAGAAGTTAATTTCTAAAGAAAAAGTTAGACATCTATAGAAAAGAACTAGATCTAAACGTTCAATGAAAAAGGAAACTGATAATTCCATACAAGAATCACATGGTGAACAGATTATTATTCACCCCAACACAGCCTAATTGTGTTGAAAGTGCATCTTGTCTCATGTGCCCAAATTCAAAGAGACAATAGTTATGCACAATCAGGTTTTAGGAAAAGAAATTTTTCTTTTTTTCTTTTTGTTTTTCTGGATTTCTGTTGATCTTTTCATATCCTCAAATGGTATTGAAAAGGTTTACCCTGTTTGATCATTAAAAGAGGGTTAAAATCGATAATTATACCTTTTTTAGGGTTGAGAGTTGTTCGTATGTGAATCTTACTTACTCTGTATATAGGTTCCGTAACCCTACATTCCTTTTTCCTTCCCTGAAAACTCTTTTTATCAAAAGATTGCTTGTGGAGCTAATTTGTGTTGTTCTCTCACAATCCCATATTTGAATGGTGACTCCAAGCATCATATCTTCTGATGGAAAATATGTTAACATGATTGTTAAGCCATCAATCATGAAGGAAAAAGGTAAATCTCATTCCTCTACAACTTTGAAGAGAAAAAGGAAGAATATGAAGAAACCAAGGGCTAACCCCTCAAATCTTCAGAAGTTTTCTGGTGTTCTTGAAGAGTTGAAAGAAACAAGGATGGAGATGCGGAAAATAAAGGCTATTGTTCTAAGATCTCTTGAAATTTAGAAGGCCCTGGTTTGGCATCGGTCAAGAAGGTTTGTTGGAATTAATTCCTTTCTTCATGAACCTTATGTTCCAATGTATGTTGACGACAAGGAGTTCGGGGAAGATAAAGAATTTTTCAAGAATCTTAATGTCTAGGAAACTTCTTATGAGAATTTATTCTTGTGTTTAAGAAGGATAACTAGGGTTCGGAATAGCAAATATTGTAATTACACATAACAATTGCCAACGATTTTCATCTTGCAATGTTTTAGATTTATTAATTTAAATTCTAAGTTATTTGGAAGATGATTTTGCAGTATTAATCTTTATTGGTTTTATGTATTGCAAAAATATTTTTTGGGATATGTGTGTTTGCGTATGTGAACTATGATTATCTCATATATGTCAAAAGTTAAGTCTATTATGTCTTTATGCAAATATTGATAAAAGATAGAATGAACTTTTGAATATTCCGCAGTATCGATCTTTCCCTGATCCACTTCTATGTGAAAGTACTGTATGGCTTCGTAAGTTTTCTTATGTTGAGCATTTCCGACTAAATTAATCTATAAGGTCTTCTTGTGATTAATTTATTCGAGTTTTCTGGATACAAATTCATTTTCATGTAATTTGTTAATGTCCAAAGAAATCCTTCTTTTCTTGTTAAAACTGAGGTCCCTCTTGTTGTTCTTTCGGGAATGACATTTTATGGGGGAGAGTTCTTAATTGAACTCGTGCTTAATTGCCAAATATTTATGGGGAATGCAGCTGTGGAATATTGTAGGAGTTATCTTGCATCTTCATAAACTCCTTGATGAATACACCAAGTTTCGACTATGTGAAATCATTGAAAAAAAGTTGATATATTCTCTTTTAGTCATGAATTATCTCTTTGAAAATTTCATTATGATCCCGTAATTTTCGTACCTTTGCCAATTTATATTGACAAAAAGGGGGAGAATTATTTTTTAGTTCACACTACATACATATGGTTTACGGATCATTATGTAAGGGGGAGTGGTTTTTAGTGTGAGATGGAAGTATTGACTAAGGGGGAGTGATACATATTACCGTAGTATTATTATCAAAGTTGTGATACAATTGGACTTTGATGTTGTGTAGTAATATTATGACACTGTATAACAATGATTGAGAACAAATGTTTTCATATGTTTTCTTAATGTTATGGCTACGGAATCAACAACAATGATGCTGAGTTGAACACGTTCAGAATCACTGAAGTACTTGGAGTGGCGAAGAATTCAAGGAATGTTGAAGAACCAAGGAAATCAAGCATGATGGATGAGAATCTACAAAGTTTATTTATTTTGTAATCCATATGTATTGATAGTTTTGTCACTAAAATTGACAAAGGGGAAGATTGTTAGAGCATTGCTCGGTCGAACTCGCAAGCGTTGCTATCTCAAGTTTGTTTCTCAAGTTTGGTTGATCAAAATTATAAGTCTTGATTTCTAGTCTACTTATACTTATCTCTCGGATTAGGATAGAATGTGTAATTGAGATTTAGACTTCAGGGCGTTCATCGATTGAAGACAAAGATCTACTGAGGAGAGCTTGGAGGAACTTCATCAACAAAAGGTATGTGGAGACTAAAACATATCTATCAATAAGAAGTCTATTCTATCCTATCTCCCAATTAGACTAAGTTTTATAGCTATATAGACTTTTATATTATACATTTGATATTTCGAGCTGAGTTTAACTCGGTTATCTACTTCTCAAAATATGTGTTGGAAGCTTTTTGCTTTAGCTACGTTCATCATATTCTTTACGAGTTTAGTTGGAAAAGTTTTATTTGTTGGAAACAAAATAATAAGTCAAAAGATGATCATGTGAAAATTTCCTTGAAATATCTTCCATGATTTGTGTGAGATAATCATTTGATGTCAACTCGGAAAGTTTCGTATTGATCATTCGATCACTTGAAAATTACTTATAAGCCAATAGTTTGTGTGAGACAACTATTGTCGTCTTTTAAGGATGTTTCAATGTTTGAAATGGGAGTTTAGAACAAAAACCTTTATCTGGATACAACACAGTATGCGTACCTAGTATGCAAACTGTTTTTGTATGATTCAGGTCCGAGAACCTTGTTTGCATACCTAGTATGAGAACGATTTTAACTGTTAAAGTCCGGGAACCAAGTTTGCATACCAGTATGTGAACGGTTCTACCTGAGTTAAGGTCCTGGACAGCAGTATGCATACCCGTTTGCAAACTGCTGGACAAGACCAAAGTCCGGAAGCTATAGTTTATGTACCTGTTTGCAAACTTAGTGGTTAAAGTTCTAAAATCGATTAAGTATGTTTTTCATATTAATGAAAAAATAAATTTATGAATTAAGGAATGCAATCTTTGCAAACCGTGGCTTAATGTTCATGAATTGATTCTTATGAATCAATCCGATTTTGATTCAATTGGTTCATATATATTTTTGTGAAATAGTGAACAATTGAATAATTCTATTTGAAAAAAAATTAGATTCATTTGATTGTCTTTCATGATTGATTGATCATCATAGTTGGTCTAGTAGTGTTAGATGAATGTGGTTAAGACAAAAGTGTTCATATGGATAACTTCGGTTAATTATTATTGAGCCAACTCAATATACACGTTTATCTAAGGTTAACCATATCTAAATGAAGGTATATTTCATTTGTATGTGACAAGCAAAGACCATCTAACAATGGAGATATATTTCTTTGGTTTTAAGCGGACTTAGCTTGAATCTTAAATCAGGTTTTCATCTAACGGTGAATATTGAATGTTTTGTTACTAAGTTATCCTAGCTTTGATTGAAAGCAAACCATGATTTGAAAGACTATATAAGGGAGAACTCTAGCAACTGGAAAACCTAATCCATGAACTTTCTTGTGTCCTAGTTGCGACTAGAGTCGATTCTCCTTTAACCTAGGTTTTTACAAAACCATTATAGGTTAACAACTTGAAGACTTAATTTAGGATTCGTGAAGCCAGACCCAACTATTTTCTATATAGTTGCGTGTTCTAATCTTACTTTTTATATCATATTGAGTCTCATCTTCTCTAAGATTTGCTCGAGATTTATCTTCAATAGGTAAGATATAAAAAGTAATCACAAATCTCTACGTCTCATTCTTTGTGATTCGACAATAAATTTTTCCACTACCATGTAGTTAAGTTATTGTGAGGTGATTGATATTTCTAGGCTGCTCTTCGGGAGTATAAGACTGGTAAATCAACTGGTTCATGTTCACCTTGATTTATCAAAAGAAGGAACAAAACTTCATAGGTACTTATGTGGGAGAAATATTTATCTATCAGAATAGACTTATCTGTGCGAGACATATTTGTTTATAAGTCTTCGACTTTGGGTCGTAGCAACTCTTAGTTGTGGGTGAGATCATCTAAGGGAATCAAGTGCGCAGAATCCGGCATGGTTCAAGAGGCGTAAGGAACGCGACTATACCTTAATCGGTGTGAGACTTAGTTAGGGCCGAAGTTAACTTGTAGTAGGCTAGTGTATATATATGCTTAATATAGTATAGTGTTCAAATCTGGACTAGGTCCCGGGGTTTTTCTGCATTTGCAGTTTTCTCGTTGACAAAACTTCTGGTGTCTGTGTTATTTCTTTTCCGTATTATATTTGTTTATATAATTGAAATATCACAGGTTGTGCATAGTTCAATCAACTGATAAATCCGACCTTGATTGTTGGATAATAATTGATTGGCACTTGGGAATTGGTCTTTGGTACCGTCCAAGTTATTTCTCATATCAGTCGGGCTCACATATTTCTATCTGTTCGATTGCAGATTGTATTGAGAAATTGAGATATAATTTTTGATAGAGCTCGCTTTATAAGCTGGTGCTCTCGGATTATATTGGAGTTAGTCCATACAGATTTCCGAACGAATTATTGGGTGTGGTTGTTATACCCCTGTTTTTTGAAAGTGGACACTGTCAAATCTCAAAACTCCGAAGATTATCCTGATGTCTCATGCTATTATGCATATACTCATCAAGATGTAGAGCATGATGATATGGTTTCTGCTGAAGTTGTTCATGATTTTCTTAAATTCCGACCTTGTTCTCATGAAGACATATGTTAAAGATCTTCTCAATGAGGATATCTTCTCCGAAGAAGCAGTAGATGATGTTAATCACAAGCTCAAAGGTCTTAAAACCCATGAGGGTTCCGAAATGAACTTTGATTTTAGTACGGTTTTGTTTTTATTTTTAGGATTTGATTTTATTTATGTCTAGGAAACTTCTTATGAGAATTTATTCTTATGTTTAAGAAGGAGAACTAGGGTTTGGAATAACATTTATTGTGATTACACATAGTTATTTCAACGATTTTCATCTTGCAATGTTTTTAGATTTATTTATTTATTACACAGTGATTACACAAAGTTATTTGGAAGATAATTTTTGCAGTATTTAATCTTTTTGATTTCATATGTTGCAATTGCTTATGAGATATATACGTGTTTACGTTCGTGAACTTTGCTTATCTCATATATGCTCAAAAGTTAAGTCTATTATGTCTTCATGAAAATATTGATGAAAGATAGAATGAACTTTGAAAAAATCCGCAGTATTGATCTTTCCCTGATCCACTTATGTGAAAGTATTGTATGACTCCGTAAGTTTTCTTATGTTGAGTGTTTCCGATTAAATTAATCAATAAGATCTTCTTGTGGTTAATTTATTCGATTTTACAGGATACAAATCCATGTGGTTTGTTAATGTCCAAAGAAATCATTCTTTTCTTGTAAAAGTAAGGTCGCTCATGTTGTTCTCTTGCGAATGACATCAAATGGGGGAGAGTTCTTAATTGAACTTGTGCTTAATTACCATATCTTTGTGGGGAGTGCGGCTGTGGAATATTGTAGGATTTATCTTGTATTTTTATAAACTCCTTGATGAATACACTAAGTTTCGACTATGTGAAATCATCGAAACAAAGTTGATATGTTTTCTTTTAGTCAGGAATTATCTTTTTGAAAATTTCATTATGATCCCGTAGTTTTCGTACATTTGTCTATTTATATTCACAAAAAGGGGAGGAATTACTTGGTAGTCCACACTACGTACATATGGTTTATGAATCATTATGTAAGGGGGAGTGGTTTTCGTTATAAGATGGAAGTATTGACTAAGGGGGAGTGATACATATCACCATAGTATTATTTATGTTAGAGCACTGCTCGGTCGAACTCACATGCGTTGTTATCTCAAGCATGTTTGTCAATGTTAGTGATCAAAACTATAAGTCTTGATTTCTAGCCTATTCATAGATGTCTCCCACTAGGACATAGATTGTATAGTTGAGCTTAGACTTCACGGCGTTCATCATTTGAAGACGAAGAACTACTAAGGGGAGCTTGTGGAATTTCATCGACAAAATGTATGTGGAGACTGAAACTCATCTATCACTTGGAAAGTCTATTTATACTCTACCTTTTATATTGAGACATAAGTCGTATTACGATATAGTTTTCTATATACACATTTGAGATTTCGAGCTGAGTTTATCTCACTTACATATTTCTCGAAATATGTGTTGGCAAGCATTCGCTTCGACCAAGTTCATCTTATATCATGTGAAAATTGACGAGTAACATCTTATATGGTTTGTGCGATACAATCATTTGGAGTAGTCTTGGAATGTTTCGTTATGATTATTTCAATATCTTGAAAATTGCTTTGATGCTGATAGTGTGTAAAAACGTCTATTGTCATCCTCTAAGAAAGTTTCAATGATTGAAATAAAGAGTTTAGAATCATGTAACCATGTTTGGATATAAACATAGTGTGTTATCACATTTGTGTGTAAGTCCAAAACCGGGAACCTGAAGTATGCGTACCCGTACACTTACTGGTGGTTGTTGGATGTCTGGGAAAGTATGCGTACCCGTACGCATACTAGCGGAAGTCTTACGTCTGTGAATTTCTACTGGAGTTTGGAAGTGTGAATTGGTATGCACACCCATACGCATACTGGCATAACCAAACTCGGTCCGGCTACCTAAGTATGCGTATCTGTTTGCATACTTGAGTTGGTTACTTTCTAAAATCGGTTGTGTACATGAACTTAAACATTTATAAAATAAGGAATGCAATCCTTGCAAACCGTGGCTATAATGTTCATGTATTGATTCGAGTGAATCAAATCTATTTTGTTTCAATTGTGTTCTTGTATACTTCTATGAGAATATAGCAATTGGGCGACTCTTTAACTAGTTTCATTTGAGTCATTTGAACTAGTTATGGTTAAGATGAATAAGGTTGATATGAGAGTAATCATATGGCTAACAACGTTTAACTATTTGTGATCCAACATGGTGTACACGTTTGGGTACGGTTACATAAACCTAAATGAGGGTACATTTCATTTGTGTGTAAAAAGCTAAGTTCGATCTAACGGTTGAAAGATATTAGCTTGGTTGAATCAGGTTTTTCATCTAACGGTGAATATTGAATGCTTTGTTACCAATTAGGTAACTTGGATTGCAAACCCTGATTTGAAAACTATATAAAGGAGAACTCTAGCAACTGGGAAACCTAATCCCTATACCTCCCGTGTGTTACTTGTTGCATCAACTAGAGTCGGTTCTCCTTTAACCTTAGGTTTCTTCGAGACCCTGTAGGTTAACGACTTCAAAGACTTCATTGGGATTGTTAATCCAGACCCAACTATTTTTCCTTGTGGTTGCGTGTTCTGATCTTGTCTGATTCTACCGTATTGAGTACAACTGAAATAATTGGCTCGAGATTATTTTCTCCGATAGGCAAGATAAAAGTAATCACAAACATCTTCGTCTCATCGTTTGTGATTCCACAATATCTTGTTTCTCTAGTCGATTAAGATTATTGTGAGGTGATTGATAATACTAGGTTGTTCTTCGGGAATATAAGTCTGGTTTATCAATTGGTTCCTGTTCACCTTGATTTATCAAAAGACAGAACAAAACTTCATGGGTACTTTTGTGGGAGACAGATTTATTTAATCTATAGACTTTTCTGTGTGAGACAGATTTGTTTATCAAGTCTTCGACTTTGAGTCATAGCAACTTTTAGTTGTGGGTGAGATCATCTAAGGGAATCAAGTGCGTAGTATCCTGCTGGGATCAGAGACGTAAGGAACGAAACTGTACCTTGAATCAATGTGAGATTGATTAGGGTTCAACTACAGTCCAATCCGAAGTTAATTGGTAGTAGGATAGAGTCTGTAACGGCTTAATACAGTATGGTGTTCAAACTGGACTAGGTCCCGAGGGTTTTCTGCATTTGCATTTTTCCTCGTTAACAAAATTCGGGTGTCTGTGTTATTTCTTTTCCGCATTATATTTTGTTATATAATTTAAATATCACTGGTTGCGCGTTAAGTTCAATCAATTAGAATATACAACCTTTGGTTATTGATTTAAATTGATTGACACTTGAACATTGGTCTTTGGTACCGTTCAAGTTGTTTCACATAATAATCAGGCTCGCGGATTTCTATCTGTTTGATTTGTTGATTACATTGTGAAACAGAGATATTAACTCTTTGATATACTTTACTCTAGATTGAGTCTGACTGTCTAGTTGATTCTCTAGAAAAGTATATTGGAGTAAGTCCTCTCATATTGCCAAATGAATTATTGGGTGTGGTTGTTAGATCCCCGCATTTTCAATTGGTATCATAGAAGGCAAACACATTAAAGACCTCATAAGCCTATGTTTGTAGCGATCTGATGATGGATAATATTGTCTCTGAAAACGCTTCACCAGAAATGGATAAACTCAACATAGAGAGTGTTCTAAAAATCATCGACAAGGTTGAGAATCCTGATTTAAAAAAACTCATCATTTTTTTTTGTCTAAAAACATCGATTGATAAGGAAAATTGATGGTTCTCATTGCGAAGTTTATATCAAAAAATCTGAACTTCGAGAATGCTCTGAAGAGGTAGTTGACCTTCAGAAGAAGTTAGATGAACAAATCCAGATCAATTCTGATCTTGCTGCAGAAATCACAAAACTTAAGGATTTGAAGTCTGTAAAATCTTTTTCAAAGGTTTTAAATAACGCCTCTAATTCTTCTTTGAAGAATTTCCTTAAGTCAGGTGATATGCGAGGTCTAGGCTTTGTGAAACCTGACAGCGCTCAAAACTCTTCGAACAAGGTTTATGATGTTGGTACATGTTTGTTTTATGGTTCTCATAATTACTTTCAGCATGTTTGTTTGTCTTTCAAGAAAAGACTAAAGGTTGCTGGTGATCTTCATAAGAAGGCTGTACAACTTTTGTCGTCTCTTAAAAGACATTCAATACTAACAAGAAAGCCTAATGTGGTTAGTAGTACTAGTATGAGAGCTTTTTCTCTAAATTCAACATCACCTTTTCAATGGTTCTTAGATAGTGGGTGTAGCAGGCACATGATGGAATCGGCAAATGTTATCATTGATGATCTAAGTAATTTTCGTCATGATGATTCTCCTGCTGAATTGCCTCCAACCGAGAAAATTGAGAAAATCAAAGAAGCTTCAGAATCAGAAGAAGTTGTTCCAACGGTTGCTGATCCTGATGTCTCTAGTGATGAGGAGAAAATCTCTAGTCAGGCTATTCCTATCGAACAAGAACGTGTCCCTCCACGACACCTTTGGGTTCAAAGGAATCATGATACTAACAATATCATTGGAGGTAGGGAATCTACTGCTAACACGAGAAGTCAACTTCAAAATATTTGCAATTTCGGTTATTATCTATCGCAAGTAGAGCCAAGGAATATTGATGAAGCTCTTAGTGATCCCTTTTGGGTGAATGAAATGCATGAAGAGTTAAATCAATTCCAAAGACAAGATGTATAGAAACTCGTACTTTGTCCCCCCCCCCCCCCCCCCCCCCAATATCAATATTGTTGGTACTGAAAAAGCGTGGGTGCAACAACCACACCCAATATTTCGCTTATAAATCTGTACGGAAAAACTCCAATATACTTTCTAGAGAATCAACTAGACAGTCAGACTCAATCTAGATAAAAATTATATCAAAGAGTTTATATCTCTATCTCTCGATTTGATATATACTCAAGCAAATAGAAATATGCGAGTCTTTATCAAATACTAGAGAGATAACTTGGATGGTACAAAGACCAATATCCATGTGTCAATCAATTTAAATCAACAACCAAAAGGTCGGATATTCTAATTGATTTAACAACGCACAACCTGTGATATTTTAATTATAACAAAATATAATGCGGAAAAGAAATAACACAGACACCAGAATTTTGTTAACGAGGAAACCGAAAATGCAGAAAAACCCCGGGACCTAGTACAGTTTGAACACACACTGTATTAAGCCGTTACAGACACTAGCCTACTCCAAATTAACTTCGGTCTGGACTGTAGTTGAAGCCTAATCAATCTCACACTGATCCAAGGTACAGTTATTCTCCTACGTCTCTGATCCCAGCAGGATGCTACATACTTTATTCCCTTAGATGATCTCACCCACAACTAAGAGTTTCTACGACCCAAAGTCGAAGACTTTAATAAACAAATCTGTATCACACAGAAAAGTCTACGGTAATAAATAAATCCGTCTCCCACGAATATACCTACAAGTTTTGTTCCGTCTTTTGATAAATCAAGGTGAACAGGAACCAATTGATAAACCGGACTTATATTCCCGAAGAACAACCTAGTATTATCAATCACCTCACAATAATCTTAATCGATGCAGCGAAAAAAGATATTGCGGAATCACAAACGATGAGACAAAGTGTTTGTGATTTCTTTTATATCTTGCCTATCGGAGATATCAGTCTCAAGCCAATTATTATAATTGTACTCGTACGATAGAAACAACAAGATCAGATCACACAACTACAAAAAAGTAGTATCGGTCTGGCTTCAAAATCCCAATGAAGTCTTTAAGTCGTTAACCTGGTTTAGAAGAAGAAACTAAATGTTAAAGGAGAATCGACTCTAGCTTAGCACAACTAGTATCACACAGAAGGTGTGGGGATTAGGTTTCCCAGTTGCTAGAGTTCTCCCTTATATAGTTTTTCAAATCAGGGTTTGTAATCAATGTTAGCTTGGTAACAAAGTATTCAATATTCAAAGTCAGATGAAAACCTGATTTGATTCAAGCTAATATCTTTCAACCGTTAGATCGAAAACTAGATTGTTACATACAAATGAAATGCACGTTTCTAGGATTGTGTAACCGTACCCAAACTTGTACATTTGTTGGTTCAATAATAGTCAACCAAATGGTTAGCCATATGATCACTTTCATATCAACCATATTCTTCTTCACCATAACTAGTTCAAGTGACTCAAATGAACTAGTTAGAGAGTTGTTTAATTGCAAGGAAATCTTGTGTAACTACACAAGACACAATTGAAGCAAAAACGATTTGATTCACTCGAATCAGTTCATGAACTATATAGCCACGGTTTGCAATTTGCATTCCTTAGTTTATATAAGAATAAGTTCACAAACATCGTTTTTAGATATAACCTACTCAAGTTTTCGGATTGGGTTCGCGGACTTAAGTTACCGGAAGGAGTTCACAAACTCCAGCAGAATTTCTCGGGTCGAGAACTTCGGCCAGTTCGCGGACTTGGCTCACGCCACTCTTCCGGTTCTCTTGATCAACAAAGTTCGCAAACTTGGGTTCAAGGAATAAGGACTTATACATATATGTGTTTCCACAACAATGTTTATATCCTCCAATGGTTATATTATTTAAACTCTCATTTCAATCATTGAAACATTCTTAGAGGACGTTGATATTCTATAGTTGTTATTCACAAACTATTTTTCGTCAAAGTAAGCAATTTTCAAAGTGATTGAAAATTGTCACGACTTTCGTCACTAGGTAAAGATGAACTTGGCTAAAGCGAAAGCTTACCAACACATATTTCGATAAATAGATAGGCGAGATAAACTCGGCTCGAAATAGCAAATGTGTATAATCTAAGTCTATATAACAAAACGACTTTTTTCTCAAGATAGGAGATAAATAGAATATTGAGTAATAGATAAGTTCAAGTCTCCACATACCTTTTAGTTGATGAAGATCCACCGGTTCCTTGAGTAGTCCTTCGTCTTGTATGATGATTTCCATGGAGTTCTTGAGCTCAATTACACTTTCTATCCTAGTCCGATACCTTAGCTATAGTAGACTAGAAATCAAGACTTATAGTTTTGATCACTAACATTGACAAACATGCTTGAGATAGCAACGCATGCGATTTCGACCGAGCAATGCTCTAACAGGTACCAAATGGATATTTAAGAACAAGTCTGATGAATTTGGCACCTTTGTCAGAAACAAAGCTAGACTTGTCGCTCAAGGATATTCAAAGATTGAAGGAATCGATTTTGACGAAACCTTAGATCCTGTGGCACGCCTTGAGTCCATTCGATTATTATTAGCTTATGTTTGTTTTCTTAAGGTTAAGTTGTTTCAAATGGACATTAAATCCGCTTTCCTAAATGGAAACTTAAAGGAAGAAGTCTATGTCGCTCAACCTAAGGGATTCGAAAACCCTGATTTCCCTGATCATGTCCTTAAGCTCAACAATGCGTTGTACGGGTTAAAACAAGCACCTCGTGCCTGGTTTGAAAAACAAACTACTTCCCTTCTTAGGAAAGGTTTGTTAAGAGGTGGAGCTGATAAAACATTGTTTACCAAATAGAGTGGGAAAGATGTTGTAATTGCTCAAGTTTATGTAGACGATATCATCTATGGATCAACATCGAAGAAACTTGCAAAAGATTTTCAAGTCTCTTTTGGTAAGGAGTTTCAAATGAGCAACATTGGTGAATTAAAATTATTTTTGGGATTACAAATTCAACAACACAAGGATGGAATTTACTTATCTCAAGAAAAATATACAGAAGATCTTGTTTCAAGATTCGGTCTTGATAAGTCAACTCCAAAACTTACTCCTATGCCTACCACGGGTAAACTACATAGAGATGAGAAAGGTGTAAATGTGGATCAAAAAATTTATCGATCTATCATTGGAAATCTTTTGTATCTCACTGCCACGAGACCTGATATGTCTTTTAGTGTTGGTTGATGTGCTAGGTTTCAGGCAAATCCAAAGGAATCTCATCTTGCATCCGCAAAGAGGATCATACGTTACATTAATCACACTGTCAGGTATGGTCTCTCTTACACTTTTGATACTAACACTGACCTTACTGCCTATTCAGATGATGATTGGGCAGGGTGTGTGGAAGACATAAAGAGTACATCAGGGGGATTCTACTATGTAGGGATGAATCTTGTAGCTTGGCATAGCAAGAAACAAAATTCACAATCTCTCTGAACATGTGAAGCAGAATACATTGTTGCGGGTTCATGTTGTACTCAACTTCTATGGATGAAAAAAATGCTTGCTGATTATGGAATAATGAAGATCTTTTGTGCTGACTCAAGTGCGATTCGCGTCGGTGAGAATCCTGTTGAGCACTCAAGAAATAAGCACATAGACATAAGGTACCATTTTATTCGAGACCTTTATGAAATTGGTATCATTACTATGGAATTTGTTCCTTCCGAACAACAGTTGGCTGATATTCTTACCAAACCACTAGACACTGCCACATTTCAACACTTACGGCAGTCTATTGGTATTGTTCTGGTTCATTAGTTCTCCATAACTCTTGCCCCTGATTTTATCTCGATCTGTTGGGAAATTGAGTTTGGAATTCCCAGAGTGGTGTTGCTTCATGTTTGCATTTGTTTCTAGTAGATGTGTTTCTGTTAAGTATCCTAGTGTTCTTTACAAATCCTTATTTTCTTGTAAAAGCAAGGTCGCTTTTGTTGTTCTTTCGGCAATGACATTTAATGGGGGAGAGTTCTTTTTGAACTTGTGCTCTATTTCCAAATCTTTTTGGGGAGTTCGGCTGTGGAATATTATAGGGGTAATCTTGTATCTTTATAAACTCCTTGATGAATGCATTTAGCTTCGGTTTTATGATTGCATCTAAATAAGCTTGTATGTTATTCTCTTTTGGTCATGAAGTATATCTATGAAAATTTCATGTGGATCCCACTAGTTTTCGTACCTTTGCCAATTTATATTGACAAAAGGGGAGAATTAATGTGTAGTTTCATACTACAAATACATATGGTTTACGGATCATTATGTAAAGGGGAGTGGTTTTCATGTCGAGATGAAGTATTGACTAAGGGGGAGTGATACATATCACCATAGTATTGTTGTCAAAGTTGTGATACAATTGAACTTTGATGTTGTGTAATAATACTATGACACTGTATAACAATGATCGAGAGTATTTGTTTTCTCATTGTTATCGCTACAGATCTTCAATAACTATGATGATGAGTTGAACACATTTAGAATCATGGAGTACTTGGAAGTGACGAAGATTTCGAGTCGTGTTGAAGATGCCAAGGAGATCAAGCATTTGGATAAGAAGCTACAAAGTTTTATTTATTTTGTAATCCACATGTATTGATAGTTTTGTCACTAAAATTGACAAAGGGGGAGATTGTTAGAGCAGTGCTCGGTCAAACTCGCATGCGTTGCTATCTCAAGCATGTTTTTCAATGTTAGTGATCAAAACTATAAGTCTTGATTTCTAGCCTATTTATAGATGTCTCAGACTAGGACGTAGATTGTGTAGTTGAGCTTAAACTTCATGGCGTTCATCATTTGAAGATGAAGAACTACTAAAGGGAGCTTGTGGAACTTCATCGAAAAAAGGTATGTGGAGACTGAAACTCATCTATCACTTGGAAAGTCTATTTCTACTCTATCTTCAATATTGAGATATAAGTCGTATTACAATATATTTTTCAATATACACATTTGAGATTTTGAGCTGAATTTATCTCGCTTACATATTTCTCGAAATATGTGTTGGCAAGTGAAAAGAAGAGGGTACCCAAATATACCTCAATCTAAAACTTTTCCACCTATAAGTCTTTCTCCGAAAGTGATTGTTGATAGACACATTTTTGTGTCTAATTTGTCCTCAATGTTCTGTATTGTTAGTACTCGATTTCGTACTTATTATGGTGTTTTATGTTTTTGTAGATGTTTTTGGAAAAATAAGCTCTTGCGACGAAATTGGCTCGAAAAGTGGTGTTTTACACCCCCCGAAATGTGTTAAAGGCACCCCAGAAATGCGCTGAAGGAATCCCAGAAAATTACTATTTACGCCCAAAAATACTATTTGCACCCCAGGGCAAGTGCTAAAGGGACACCCGTACAGGATTAAGGGGAGGACATATTCTTCCCAAAATTCAAAAATGAAAAAGGCGGGAAAAATGGCAGCAACAATGGCAGAGTTTTCGATCGGATTTTGGAGGAGTTTTTGTGTAATTCAATCGCTGAAACTTCATGGGTAGTTGTGATATGTCCTAACAAAGCTAGTATGGGTGTTTGTTTCGATCAAATTTGTCTGGATAACTTGGTTTAATTCAAACAGGGAGTTGGAGGAAAAACATGAGCTTACACGAGTTGTGGTGAATCTAAACGTGTACTGCACGTGTTTGGAAGCCTTAATCAACACTTTGGAACGTGAAGAAAATTTATAAGGAATTTAATCCAGCCGCAGATGCGTAAAAATCAAAATAATTGATTAAAAAAGAAAGAAAATATCCCGAGTAAATGAAGATAATTTGGAGTTAATGGAGGAGATTCAATGTCGCAATCACGTATAAATATATTCACAAGGTATCATGGAAGGGTGTCGAGAGTTTGGGGGGGCTGAGGAGAGCCAGAGAAGAAGAAAAAATCAAGTTACAGAGCTGCCATTTTTCTGCTGCTGCTGAAGAACGCGAAGAACATAAGACCCACACTGAGCAGTCTTATTTTGCTACAGTTTCAGAGACTGTCGAGGGACAGTCTTATTTTGCTACAGTTTCAGCGACTGTCGCGGGCAGTCTTATTTGTTACAGTGACAGCCGAGGGTCATAGTTCTCTGGTTTGTAACAAATATAATTGTTACAAACCCGGTTTTGAATTATTTCTCCCTTTTCATCATTTGTAAACCCATCTTTGAGCATAAATGAAATCAACTTTTGAGCGTGTTTCCAACATGATGAGAGGCTAATTTGTCCCACAACCAAGGCAGTGAGGAATCTATTTACGCATGAATAATTGGTAATCATTTATTCTCTCTAATTTATAATTTATAATTCACTCAATCACTGCTTTTGCAGAGTTTTTAATTGTTTGCAAAAAATTTCTTCATTAGTTGTGATTCAATTAGTTAGGTTATGCTTTGTTTAGATAATCTATGCTTAGGGGATACAATTAATTTTTGAGAATTTTCCAGATTATTTGTGAATTAAGAAATAAGAGTCTTAAAAGATAATTAGAGTTTTGAAATATGTATCGTTCAATTTTGCGTCATAGTGGAATCTAGTGTCTTGGTTACCTCTCGCCCACTTTGTTAATATTTTTGTATATAATTTTATTAAATCTTTAAATTTAATCTTCACAAGTCCGAGAGTTTGAACCTCATTACTACAACTACAATCAAAAACATTATCATTTTTGGCGCCGCCGACGCGGATTTGTGCTTAGGTAGAATTTTTAGGTTTTTTTTATTTCATTTGTTCTTTTTACGTTTCTTTGGGTGTGTCTTTGTATTATAGGTTTGAAGTTGGATACTAAAGACTTGGAATCAAAGCTTAAAGCCAAAAGGCAAGGAAAAAGACAAAGCAAAAAAAAAAGAGCGAAAGAAAAATTTAAAAAAAGAGAGAATTTTCTTTTTTAGAGACCTTCCATTTTTTTGTAATTATTTTTTATTTCTTTTCTTTTGCACTTTATTTGGACTTTGGACTTGGACAATTATTTTTTTAAAACCCTAAGGAAGGGTACATTAAATATAAAACTGTTTGCAGGGAAGGAAGACGATTACAATATCGTCTCGGCCCCTCGGGTTCGCACATGACATAGGAGTCGTGGACCGAGTCGGCTTCAGCAGTTTTGCGCCCGTCTGGTACGGGAGGTAAGCTTTCGAAACACCCGCGAATCCCCTGTCAGCGTGTTTATTGTATGCCTTAAGTTGAATATATGCTGAGGATTGGAATACGGTTGTTTTAATTTCCTAGTAAAGGGCAAGGCCTGGCCAAATTAATATAAGGACTCAGATTTCATCACCGTTTCCTTCTTTCCCGCCTTAGGAAAACGAAACCAAACGCGAACCTAAGCTTAAAATTTTGACTAGAACGAGACCTATAGGGTAGCGAGCTTAATGGGAAAGTCGTTCGAAAAATATTGGTTACTCTTTTGAGCATACTTTGAAGTTCATGATGGTTTCTGCGAGTTGAATGCGTGACTGCGCCGCCTTATAATACCGGTGAGACCTTGGGTATCAAAGCTCCTCGCAGCTTCCCTCGTCTCAATTCAACTTACTTAAACTCGGATTGATTCCAGAGAGGTTTGCTCATATTGTAACGAATTCCTTTTCGAAAGATTAGAAGTTGGTCTAGAAACAATCTAAGTGGAGCCATCATGCTTGTTGTTTGCTAGATTTTATAGGTTTGATTTGGTCGAGTCAGCCTTGTTTGTGATTGTGTAGAATTTCCTTGCGGTTAGGATGTCGAACTGGTATTATAATAGCCAATACAATGAGTATCCGACTGAGCATCTTGGACATTATCCTTTTTATGACCATAGTGTGAATAGTGATTGGGAACGCGAAAATTTTGAAGGTTATGGTCCATACCATTGTGAGCCCAATTACTATCCATATACCCACAGGTCATACAAGCAAAACAATCCTTCTATTTCTCTAGAAGAGTCTCTCAAGAGTTTCAATGAGTCAACACGGAAGTTATTTATGAAAGAGACTTATAATATTCTTCTCCCAGAAGAGTCCGTAGAGCGGTCAACTAAGATATCTCTAGAAGAGACCCTCAAGCAAATTACTGAGAGTATAAATAGGATTGTGGAAAAACTTGCTCAGGATAGTCTTAATTTCCAGTGTAGTTTTCCCAATACCACCCTCGAAAATAAGAATAGTTTTTATTCACATAATCAAGATGACGAGGTTAGAATTGGTAACACTACTTGTTTTGATGAGGTTCGACCTTTTTTATGTTATTATAATGAGGACTGTGATGAGGATAGTATTGATGAAGAATCTGAAATATATAGGCATAGTGATGAGGAATATGTTACTCCCAATGAGCTCTTTAATAATAATATTATTTCTAGTTCAAATCCAAATAATTTTAATAATTATTCACCTATTCAAAAGGATGAGGATTTGACTAGAGATACCCCCGTTTTATACGATGTAGTATTTCCTGTTTACAAAGCCGATAATGATTTAGAGGAAAGAGTTTACCCTGAGAATACTGTTTTAGAATCTAGCGATTTAGAAACACTAGTCTTAGAAGATGATAAACTCGTAGAAATGAGTAAGGATGAACCCAACTTAGAAGAATCAATTGACCATTTCCAGGAATCTGATGACCTAGAAATTAGGGAAGTTGTGACTAGTCTTTATAGAGACACATAAAACTCTAAGTTTGGGGGTGATTATCATTCTCCGTGTTCTTTAACTCTTAGAAAGTTCCCTCGTGTAGGACTTGACATTTATGCCTCAACCATCTTACAAGATTACATTCATACTCGTTTTCCCGAACCTAATAATGTCCAGGAAGAAGTTCAGTCATTAGAAACCCATCCTCTGGTTGATGTGGTTTTCCCAGGCTATGATACCCTTATTGACTTTGTTTTCCCACCAAATATTTTTCTTCCAAATGTGGGAACGTTTATATTTCAAATGTGTCGAATATTTAGTTGTGAAACTAAACCTAAATGCTTTAGGAAATTAGAATCAACACATTTTCTTAAAAATGACTATTATGGTCAACTTTGTGAGTCAAATCTAATTGACTTAGAGGATCCCCAATTATTCAGGTTTTGTTATGTGCTTCTAAATTTTTATTTGAGTTTTTACAGACTCTAGGACCTAATAATTCGGATCTCACTTTTGAGGAGTTGCAGCCTAAAGAAATATATTTAGACCCTTTTATAGAACCTGAACCTGAACCACAATTAGATGTAGTTGTCTTAATCAGGAAACTAGGTAAGGGCATGCTAGTCTTCATTTTCTTGGTTTACTGCAGTTTCCTTTGGTCAGCTCTATTTGGTTTTGAAGACCCACAGTTATTCCGGCTACTGTTATACGGTTCGAGTTGACTAATCCTTTCCTAAGTCTGGCTGAAGACTTTAAACTTAGCACTTCTTGGGAGGTAACCCATGCTCATGCAACATGGTAATATCTTTCCTTAACTCTTTTTCTTCAAGTGGTAACAGTTTCTCCTTGTTCATGCTTTTAATTTTATCTTTAGAACATCGAGGACAATGTTAGATTTAAGTTTGGGGGTGGGGAAGAACTTTTTAGTTGCACTTTTGAAACTTCTAGCGTCACATGGTATCCGGTTAGCTAAGTTTACATACTGTTTCTCACCGAAAAGATAGAAATTGGAATGCTAGGGATAACAACCTTTTGAGACATTAGAGATCCTTGAATTAGGAGAGAACTTGTTCCTTTTAGAGGGTAACCGTGATGGACCTAACCATACATGATGGAAAGGCAAGTAGGTCAGGAAATGCCAGAAAGACAAAGCAACCTCACAATGTAGTCTTAGTTACTGGATTGCGACTCTCTTCAGTAGAAACTTATCATCATCAAACAAGGAGCGACATCAAAATCTATGAAGAAAGTTGAAGACGTTTTAGGTTTAGAAGCAACAATAGAAAAGAATAATTCAAAAATCAAAGTTGAAGTTATAAGAGCAAATGATATAAGTTGTTAGAATCCATGATACCAAGACATCACAAGTTGCGAAGATCCAAGTTTTGAAAGTCCTTCTCTCATGGCCATGTAAATTGTTGTCTTGTAATTTTTGTTTCCAAAAAAAAAAAACGAATAAATAAATAAATATGAAAAAAAAGAGAAAACAAATGAAAAAAATCATCGTTACGTTTTGTTCAATAAGGCCAAAGGGAAGTAGAAATTTATAAGTCAAGGAAGAAATCGAAGAGAAGAGTTAATTGTCAAGGTTCTATGAGGTTCGATAGTTTATCATCAACAGTTGAAGACCGAAGAAGACGTTGTTTCTACTGAGCACTATGAGAGAGTCGAAGAAAGATACATTTGGTTGCTTTGTTAGTCCGCTTTCAATCTCGCACAAGATCTTTCTAGCACTGGTTTAACTCATCACACGTAATTAGTCCAGCTGTGTAGCAGATGTCCCTCTCATCTTTATCTCTCTCCTAATCTTATCCAGTTGTAAAGCAGCGGATGCATCTTACAATGTTTATCTAGTTGTGTAGCGGATATCTCTTTATCTAGCAGTGTTGCAGATGTGTCTCCCCTTTTCTTCAGTCTGCTTTAGAGCTGACACCTTTAATTTCTCTGGCATTCTAGTTACTTGGAGATAGGTTGAGAATATGTATGTCCTCATAGCTCTTTGGATACTTGTGACCAATTAGAAGTAATGGCTTTGTGGGTACACCTCTGGTAAACCCTCCCGAGATTAACTCGGTTTTATTTTTTTATTAGTTTTGCTCGAGGACTAGCAAATAATAAGTTTGGGGGTATTTGATAGACACATTTTTGTGTCTAATTTGTCCTCAATGTTCTGTATTGTTAGTACTCGATTTCGTACTTATTATGGTGTTTTATGTTTTTGTAGATGTTTTTGGAAAAATAAGCTCTTGCGGCGAAATTGGCTCGAAAAGTGGTGTTTTACACCGCCGAAATGTGTTAAAGGCACCCCAGAAATGCGCTGAAGGAATCCCAGAAAAATTACTATTTATGCCCAAAAATACTATTTGCACCCCAGGGCAAGTGCTAAAGGGACACCCGTACATGATTAAGGGAAGGACATCTTCTTCCCAAAATTCAAAATGAAAAAAGGCGGGAAAAATGGCAGCAACAATGGCAGAGTTTTCGATCGGATTTTGGAGGAGCTTTTTTGTGTGATTCAATCGCTGAAACTTCATGGGTAGTTGTGATATGTCCTAACAAAGCTAGTATGGGTGTTTGTTTCGATCAAATTTGTCTGGATAACTTGGTTTAATTCAAACAGGGAGTTGGAGGAAAAACATGAGCTTACACGAGTTGTGGTGAATCTAAACGTGTACTGCACGTGTTTGGAAGCCTTAATCAACACTTTGGAACGTGAAGAAGATTTATAAGGAATTTAATCCAGTTGCAGATGCGTAAAAATCAAAATCATTGATTAAAAAAGAAAGAAAATATCCCGAGTAAATGAAGATAATTTTGGAGTTAATGGAGGAGATTCAATGTCGCAATCACGTATAAATATGTTCACAAGGTATCATGGAAGGGTGTCGAGAGTTTGGGGGGGCTGAGGAGAGCCAGAGAAGAAGAAAAAATCAAGTTACAGAGCTGCCATTTTTCTGATGCTGCTGAAGAACGCGAAGAACATAAGACCCACACTGAGCAGTCTTATTTTGCTACAGGTTCAGAGACTGTCGCAGGGCAGTCTTATTTTGCTACAATTTCAGCGACTGTCGTGGGACAGTCTTATTTGTTACAGTGACAGCCGAGGGTCTAGTTCTCTGGTTTGTAACAAATATAATTGTTACAAACCCGGTTTTGAATTATTTTTCCCTTTTCATCATTTGTAAACCCATATTTGAGCATAAATGAAATCAACTTTTGAGCGTGTTTCCAACATGATGAGAGGCTAATTTCTCCCACAACCAAGGCAGTGAGGAAGCTATTTACGCATGAATAATTGGTAATCATTTATTCTCTCTAATTTATAATTTATAATTCACTCAATCACTGCTTTTGCAGAGTTTTTAATTGTTTGCAAAAAATTTCTTCATTAGTTGCGATTCAATTAGATAGGTTATGCTTTGTTTAGATAATCTATGCTTAGGGGATACAATTAATTTTTGAGAATTTTCCAGATTATTTGTGAATTAAGTAATAAGAGTCTTAAAAGATAATTAGAGTTTTGAAATATGTATCATTCAATTTTGCGTCATAGTGGAATCTAGTGTCTTGGTTACCTCTCGCCCACTTTGTTAATATTTTTGTATATAATTTTATTAAATCTTTAAATTTAATCTTAACAAGTCCGACAGTTTGAACCTCATTACTACAACTACAATAAAAAATATTATCAATTGTCTATGGACTGAGTCGAGGCAATACAACTAATCGGTTCACACTTCATGTGATCGTCTATGGATACGAGATCGAGACAATACAACGACAAGATAACTTGTGTGATTGACTATGGATACAAGATCGAGACAATACAACAACGAAGTATGATTACTTGATAATACGTTGAGACTTAACCAAACACAATAGGATTGCTATCAAGTAATTAGGAATTAACGTTTGTGTATTTTACTTCTAATTATAATAAAACAATTATAATTGCAGAAATAGAAAAGTAAACGACACAGCAAGATTTTGTTACCGAGAAAACCGCAAATGCATAAAAACCCAGGGACCTTGTCCAGAATTGAATACTCTCAGAATTAAGACGCTATAAAAAATCTAAACCAACTTCGTATAGTTCCCTCAGTATCCATGCGCCTCCAACTTGTAATAAGTCACTGTATATGGGGAAAAACGATTTGCTGGTTTTTTAGGGAATTGAAGAGACGGACGTGTTGTCGAGACTCCTTAACCGAGCAAACTGCTCAACCTCACACAGATGCACTGCAAAGGGAGTGCTTAGATTCGAGAGATCAATCTGTAGGACTCCGGCCTAAACCAAGTCAATGGCCGTTCTAGAGTCAATTCGGTCACAAAGAGGGAGATGGGTTGATCTGTAGGAGAGAAGCTGAGATTTGTGTGGGATCAATGATGATCAAGGATTGTGAATGTGTTGAAGGTTTCTGCAAATTGATGAATTTTTGAGTTCGAATAAGTTCTGGTCGATTGATGGAATTTCTGAGAGTGATTGCTCGAAAAAATTGTCTTTCCTTTCAATCATGGATCCAGAGACTTATTTATATTGTCAGAATAATGAACACATTGATCCCTGTAAGTATGACGGTTTCTTGAGTGAAAGAGTGGGAAAGTGGGGAATCGTGGTGAAACCAATTTCAAGTCGTGCAGAGACTTGGTTAACCGTCCACCCACTACTTTTCTAACTCCTTCAACCGTTTGCACGGCTTACTCACATTTCTCATCGTGGATGAATCCACGTGCCGTAGGCCGCAAGACCAAAACCCTAATTGATATCCCCCCAAGTGACGTGATTGATGTCTCACGAATCGTGGAGTCTGCATAACAGACGTGTATTTTATTAATTAGTTGTTGACTGATTAGACAATGAGTCTAGGTCTTGTTGAATTGAGCATGATTTATGAATGCTCAGTGATTCATGGATCGAACATGTCTGTTGAGACGTATAGTTCTTTGAAAGATGTTGACATTGCACGTATTAGCAAAGATTGTAAATTCGAAGACTGAGCATCGATTCGATGAATTCCTGAACATTGATGTTGGAGCATAGCTCGGTCGACCTCGCATGCGTTGCTATATCAAGCATGTTTGTCAATGTTAGTGGTCAAAACTATGAGTCTTGATTTCTAGTCTACATAGCTAAGTCTCGTACTATGATAGAAAATTGTAGTTGAGCTCAAGGACTTCATGGTGATTCATCATATAACGACGAAGATCTACTCAAGGAACCGTGGAACTTCATCAACAAAAAGGTATGTAGAGACTTGAACTTATCTATCACTCAAAAGTCTATCTCTTCTATCTCCTACTTTGTATGAGACAAAATTCGTATGATATATAGACTGGATCATACACATTTGATATTTCGATCCGAGTATATCTCGCTTATCTATATCTCGAAATCATGTGTTGGTAAAGCGTTTCGCTTTGATCGGGTTTATCTTCACCTAATGACGAAAGTCATAATGTTTCAATCACTTTGAAAATCGCTTTGACGAGAAATAGTGTAACAACTATATAACGTCCTCTAAGAGTGTTTCAATGGTTGAAATGAGAGTTTAGGTCTATATAACCAATGATGGATATAAGCATTGTGTGGAAACACATATGTGCATAAGTCCTATTCCTTAATCCAAAGTTTGCGAACTTTGTTGATTGAGAGAAACCGGAGGAATTGGATTTGCCAAGTCCGCGAACTAAGTTTGCGAACTCAGTCCGCGAACTGATGGAAGTTCTCTTGCCGAGAATTTCTGCTGGGATTTTCCAAAAACTCGTTTGCGTATTTAGTCCGCGAACTCAGTCCGCGAACCTAGTCCGCGAACTGGCGGAAGTCTCCTTGCCGAGATTTTCTGCTGAGTTTGGAAAACTCTGCCGGTTATCTTAAGTCCGCAAATTTATTTGCGTACTTAAGTGGGTTATGATCTAAAGATGTGCTCTGAACATGAAACTTAAATTACTAAGGAATGCAGTATGCAAACCGTGGCTATAAAGTTCATGAGCCGATTCAATCGAATCGAATCATTTTTGTTTCAATTGTGTCTTGTGTAGTTACATAAGATCTCATAGCAATTGAACAACTCTCTAAATAGTCCATTTAAGTCAATTGAACTAGTTATGGTGAAGAAGAACAAGGTTAATATGAATTTCTCATATGGTTGACCTTTTGGGTTACTATGTTGAACCAACATACACGTACAAGTTTGGGCACGGTTTTCACAAACCCAATAAACGTATATCTCAAGTGTGTGTGACAAGATAAGTTTTCGATCTAACGGTTGAGAAATATTAGCTTGAATCTAAATCAGGTTTTCATCTAACGGTGAATATTGATTGCTTTGTAACTAAGGCAAAACCCTGATTTGAAGACTATATATAGGAGACATCTAGCATAGGGAAAAACTAATCCCCACACGTCTGTGTGATACTAGTGCGCTCGCTAGAGTCGATTCTCCTCTAACCTTTGGTTTTCTTCTCTAAAACCAGGTTAACGACTTAAAGACTTCATTGGGATTGTGAAGCCAGACCAATACTACTGTTATCGTAGTTGTGTGATCTGATCTTGCATCTTCTATCGTACGAGTACAATCTTTGATTGGCTTGAGATCGTGAGAGTTCTCCGATAGGCAAGATAAAGAAGTCACAAACATCTTCGTCTCACTATTTGTGATTCCTCGACGTCCTCTTGTGTATTCAAGTAAGACTGTTGAGAGGTGATTGATTAATCTAGGATGTTCTTCGGGAATATAAGACCAAATTATCAATTGGTTCCTGTTCACCTTGATTTCATATCTTAAGACGGAACAAAAACCTTGGGTTTTTCTGTGGGAGACAGATTTATCCTTTGGGAGAATTTTCTGTGTGAGAAAGATTTGTTTATTATCAAGTCTGCGATTTTAGATTGCAGCAACTCTTGGTTGTGGGTGAGATCAGCTAAGGGAATCAAGTGTGTAGTATCCTGCTGGGATCATAGGCGTAGGGAGTACAACTGTACCTTGAGTTAGTGGGAGACTGATTGGGGTTCAACTATAGTCCAGTCCGAAGTTAGCTTGGAGTAGGCTAGTGTCTGTAGCGGCTTAATACAATGTGTATTCAATCTGGACTAGGTCCCGGGGGATTTCTGCATTTGCGGTTTCCTCGTTAACAAAATTTATGGTGTCTGTGTTATTTCATTTTCCGCATTATATTGTTTATCTTTATAATTGAAATAATACAGGTTGTGCGTTAAAGGTTAATCGATTGGAGATCCGACCTTGTGGTTTTCGATTTCATTGATTAACACTTGGACATTGGTTTTTGGTACCGTCCAAGTTATTCCTTGTATTTGATAAAGACTCGCTATTGTTTTTAGATTGAGTAAAAATCAAATCAAGAGAGAGATATTAACTCTTTGAGATACTATTATCTAGATTGAGTCTGACTGTCTAGTTGATTCTCTAGCAAAGTATTTCGGAGTTAGTCCATACAGATTGCTAAGCGAAATATTGGGTGGTGTTTTTAGACCCACGCTTTTTCAATTGGTATCAGAGCAGGCAAACACGTTAAAGACCTTATAAGTCTGTGTTTCTAGCGATCTGATTATGGACAAGTCTATCTCTAATAACGTACCATTTCATAAATTACCAGATGATTCTAAAAGCTTGGATTCACCTGAGAGAACTGTCACATCTAAGTCAATATCTAAACATTCTCTTGATGTAAAAACTGTTGATTGGGAAACTCTCCTAGAAGAACAGTTGGATGAACTTTCTGATGAAGGTGATTCAGATATTGATAGAGATGTTGATGAGGAATTCTCAGAGTATGTTAAGTTTTTGTATTCATGGAAAATGAAGAAGATTACAACTTCTCATGTCTCACCTCTTCTGATTCCTCTCTGTCGAGAAAACAAGAAATTGAGAAGATGTTACGCATGTATTTATTTTTCGAATCGTTTTTGCGAATCGATCCTCAAGGATTCTGAGGAAAACCTACGTATGAAGTCACTTGAATGTGATAATCTTTATCAAAAGTACTTTCTGTTGGAAGAGAAACTTGTAGAATCTGAAGCAAGGTTTAACTCTCAACAAATTAGTTCTGATGACAGAGAAAGTGCTTGTCTCGCTCGAGAAAAACACCTTGAGGCTGATTTAGCTTTTGCTCTTGATAAAATCAAGATGTTGGAAGATGACTTGAAAAAGTTAAATACTAGTTCAAGAAAATTAACCACTATGCTAGGAGCAATTAAAAATCATCGTGATACACGAGGATTGGGCTATAAGGGAATAAATGCTCCAAGTATTAGCAAAGAGGTAAAATTTGTCAAGACTAATGATTCTTCTCAACAAAAGGTTTCCACTGATCGCAAAAGTGAAATACCTTCACCTGCAGTTAAAGTTCAAAAGAGCAAAGTTTATCAACCTCCAAAGACAGCACACATGGATCGAGGTAAGAACATTCCTTATGTTTGCCACTATTTCGGAAATAAAGGTCACCTGGAAAGGAGATGTCGTTTCCGTATAAGGAATGAGAAACTTCATGATGTTCTTGTTTGGGCATCACAAGAAGTTGTGAAACCAAGATCATACGTTAAGACTGATCCTCTTAACGTTAGGCAAGGGAATCAGTGCTATGATAAACCTAGATTTTCATATAGACGTCGTACCAATCCTTTTCACAATCGTAATGGTTATCAAAAGGATAACTTTGTACAGACGAAGAAAAGATCCGATGCTCCCAACTGGAGAAAGACTAACTTGCAAAAGAATAGTCAATCCAATTCTCTTCCGAGAATTCTAGAAGAGAGTAATGGGAAGAAGGTTCCAATTGTTCCTAAACGCACTCAGAAGTGGATACCAAAGAAAGTCGATGATGTTTTGAGTGTGAGAAGGAATGATCTCCCAGAAAATTCCATGACTATGGAGAAGGCAATATCTATAATGTTGGCACTTAACAAGTTTTTTGGGAAAATGGAATGGATGTGAAAGGTTCTAAAAGCGATCTCTTTCATGATAATACAAAGGTAACTTGTGGTGAGCAAGACATTGTTCACCCCAACACAACTTGATTGTGTTGTAAGTGCATCCTCACTAAGGAATGCCATGTTATGTATACGGTGAGGGAAGCACGAGAATTGGGGCACACAGATTATGTTCGGTAAGGCTTTAGCATTCGACTGGATTCATCTAAAAAGGTATGTCTATAAACTTGAGCAAGATTTGTGCTTTTATTTGCTTAGAGAACTTATAATGATTCGCGTACCTTTCTTATCGTTCTTTTCTACCTAACTTGATCTGTGTTTAAGGTTCTTAAATGTTTAGGTTTGAAAATAATAGTTCGGGATGTTTGAACTTCATGGTACACCTACCAGGTATGCATAACATCTTTTAAAATCAAAACACAGGGGTTTAAGTTCACAAACTTTGGTTCAAGTTCGCGGACTTGAAAATTCGTTTTCAAACCAGTATGCATACTTGACGTCGATATTCGGTAAACTTGTTTTGGCCGTAACTTCTTCGTCCGAACTCGGATTTACCTCATTCGTTTTGCATTCTCTTCCTTATTGAATTCCCTTCAAAATGGAGATGAGAATTGTTGAATTTGGATGAGTTAATATTTGTCTTTTTCCTGTCTCTTGTTTTTTAGTGTTTGCTCCGTTTCGTTGCACTTGTTCTATTCTCTTGGACTTGCGCACTGGGATTCTTGGAGAAGTGCTATTCTAAGCTATTTTGTGTCTGTTACAAGAGTGATGTTGGTGAATCACAAAGAAGGAAGTTCGAGAATGGGTAGTAGTTCCATTTCTATATATTCTTGAGTGTTCACAATCATCTCATGTGAACTATGGTGCATAGTCGTCAATGACCTTGTATGTTCTTCTTTGTTAAGGAAATCTTTTTATACGCTTTTGGTAACCAATATTGGTATAAATACGTGCGAAAAAGATTGATTCTACCTTCTAAGGGCAAAGATTGTTATTGCAGTATTAATCTTTATGATTTTGTGATATTGCAATTGTTTATGGGATATGTATTGTTTGCATCCGTGAACTTGAAGGTCCCATATGTTGTCAAAAGTAAAGTCGTTCATAAATTGGTATTCGTATTGATGAAAGGACTAATGGACTTTTGACAAATACAAAAGTTATACCTATGCGGTCATTTATTTGATGGAAAATAGGGTAAAATCTTTTGTGTGACAGTGATAAAGTCTATTATGTCGTTATGCAAATAGTGATGGAAAAGTAGAATAGATCCTTGTATGTATTCCACAGTAATGATCATCACTGATCCATATCTTATGTATTACTGTGAGGCTCCGTAATGTGTCTTTTGTCGAGCACGATACAACTAAGTTGATTACTTTGTGATTAGCTTTGTTGGTTATTCCGTAAGGTACTTTATATCGAGCATCTTTGAACTAAATTAATCATCTTGGTTGGTTATTTAGTTATTTGCTCCGAAAGTTTTCTTTTGACGAGCAACACAATTGACAATTAAATTGATTACTTCTGTGATTAGTTTCGTTGTGTTTTCCAATTAGATTAATTATAGGTTCTCTTGTAATTAGTCTAGTTAAGTTTTCATATATTCCAAAAGTTCTTGTGTTGAGTATATGAACGGCTATACTAACCATGTTCTATTGGTTGATGTAGTCGTATATTCCGTAAGGTTTTCCTTATGTTGAGTATGTGAACGATTAAGTTAGTCATCTCCGTATGATTACCTTACTTGTAGCTCCGTAAGTTTACTTATGTTGAGCACAATCAATTAAATTGATCACTTTTGTGGTTTGATTTAGTTGCATATTCCAATTAAATTAATCATGGGTTTACTTGTGATTAATTTGATTGAGTTTTGGATATAGAAAATTATTTTCCTATGGTTTTTGGTGTCCAATTAAAAATCCTTCTTTTCTTTCGAAATTAAGGTCGCTCTTGTTGTTCTCTCGGGAATGACATCAAATGGGGGAGAGTTCTTTTGAACTTGTACTTAATGGTAATATCTTGTGGGGTGTGCGGCTGTGGAATTTTATAGGGGTTATCTTGTATCTTAAAACTCCTTGATGAATGCATTTAGCTTCGGCTTTATGACTGCATCTAAATTAAGTTGGTATGTATTTTTCTCCTTTAGTCTATGAAACGTCTCTTCTCGGAAATTTCATTAGGAACCCGTTCTTGTACCTTTGCCATTTTTATTGACAAAAAGGAGGAGAATTAATGTGTATTTCTACTACATATACATATGGTTTTCGGATCATTGTGTAAGGGGGAGTGGTTTCCATGTGAAATGGAGTATTGACTAAGGGGGAGTGATACATATCACCGTAGCATTATTGTTAAAGTCGTGATGCAATTGGACTTTGATGTTACATAATAATATTATGTCACTGTATAATAATGATCGAGAATCTCGATTTCTCTCATGGTTATAGCTACGGATCTTCAACAACGGTGATGCTAAACTTACAACCTTTGGGATCATTGGAGTATTTGGAAGGACGAATATTTCAGGGAACGTTGAAGATTAGACTATGGAATAGGAGCCACTAAAGTTTATCTTTTTTGTATTCCATATGTATTAAAAGTTTTGTCACTAAATTTGATAAAGGGGGAGATTGTTAGAGCATAGCTCAATCAACCTCGCATGCGTTGTTATATCAAGCATGTTTGTCAATGTTAGTGATCAAAACTATGAGTCTTGATTTCTAGTCTACATAGCTAAGTCTTGGACTAGGATAGAAAAGTGTAGTTGAGCTCAAGGACTTCATGGAGATTCGTCATACAAAGACGAAGATCTACTCAAGGAACCGTGGAACTTCATCAACAAAAAGGTATGTGGAGACTTGAATTTATCTATCACTCAAAAGTATATCTCTTCTATCTCTTACTTCTTATGAGACAAAAGTCGTATGTTATATAGACTGGATCATACACATTTGATATTTCGAGCCGAGTATATCTCGCCTATCTATATCTCGAAATCATGTGTTGGTAAAGCGTTTCGCTTTGATCGGGTTTTTCTTTACCTAATGATGAAAGTCATAATGTTTCAATCACTTTGAAAATCGCTTTGACGAGAAATAGTGTAACAACTATATAACGTCCTCTAAGAATGTTTCAATGGTTGCAATAAGAGTTTAGGTCTATATAACCAATGATGGATATAAGAATTGTGTGGAAACACATATGTGCATAAGTCCTATTCCTTAATCCGAAGTTTGCGAACTTTGTTGATTGAGAGAAATCGGAGGAATTGGCTTTTCCAAGTCCGCGAACTCAGTTTGCGAACTCAGTCCGCGAACTGGCGGAAGTCTCCTTGCCGATATTTTCTGCTGAGTTTGGAAAACTCTGCCGTTTGTCTTAAGTCCGCGAACTTATTTGCGTACTTGAGTGGGTTATGATCTAAAGATGTGCTCTGAAGATGAAACTTAAATTACTAAGGAATGCAGTATGCAAACCGTGGCTATAAAGTTCATGAGCCGATTCAATCGAATCGAATCATCTTTGTTTCAATTGTGTCTTGTGTTGTTACATAAGATCTCATAGCAATTGAACAACTCTCTAACTAGTTCATTTGAGTCAATTGAACTAGTTATGGTGAAGAAAAACAAGGTTAATATGAAATGCTCATATGGTTGACCTTTTGGGTTACTATGTTCAACTAACATACACGTACACGTTTGGGCACGGTTTTCACAAACCCAGTAAACGTATATCTCAAGTGTGTGTGACAATCTAAGTTTTCGATCTAACGGTTGAGAAATATTAGCTTGAATCTAAATCAGGTTTTCATCTAACGGTGAATATTGATTGCTTTGTAACTAAGGCGAAACCCTGATTTGAAGATTATATATAGGAGACATCTAGCATTGGGCAAAACTAATCCCCACACGTCTGTGTGGTACTAGTGCGCTCCCTAGAGTCGATTCTCCTCTAACCTTTGGTTTTCTTCTCTAAAACCAGGTTAACGACTTAAAGACTTCATTGGCATTGTGAAGCCAGACCGATACTACTTTTATCGTAGTTGTGTGATCTGATCTTGCATCTTCTATCGTACAAGTACAATCCTTTGATTGGCTTGAGATCGTGAGAGTTCTCCGATAGGCAAGATACAGAAGTCACAAACATCTTCGTCTCACTGTTTGTGATTCCTCGACATGCTCTTGTGTATTCAAGTTAGACTGTTGAGAGGTGATTGATTAATCTAGGTTGTTCTTCGGGAATATAAGACCGGATCATCAATTGGTTCCTGTTCACCTTGATTTCATATCTTAAGACGGAACAAAAACCTAGGGTTTTTCTGTGGGAGACAGATTTATCCTTTGATAGACTTTTCTGTGTAAGACATATTTGTTTATTATTAAGTCTGCGATTTTGGGTTACAACAACTCTTGGTTGTGGGTGAGATCATCTAAGGGAATCAAGTGTGTAGTATCCTGCTGGGATCAGAGGCGTAGGGAGTACAAATGTACCTTGAATTAGTGGGAGACTGATTGGGGTTCAACTATAGTCCAGTCCGAGGTTAGCTTGAGTAGGATATTGTATGTAGCGGCTTAATACAGTGTGTATTCAATCTGGACTAGGTCCCGGGGTTTTTCTGCATTTGCAGTTTCCTCGTTAACAAAATTTCTGGTGTCTGTGTTATTTCATTTTCCGCATTATATTGTTTATCTTTATAATTGAAATAATACAGGTTGTGCGTTAAAGGTTAATCGATTGGAGATCCGACCTTGTGGTTTTCGATTTTATTGATTAACACTTGGACATTGGTATTTGGTACCGTCCAAGTTATTCCTTGTATTTGATAAAGACTCTCTATTGTTTTTAGCTTGAGTAAAAATCAAATCAAGAGAGAGATATTAACTCTTTGAGATACTATTATCTAGATTGAGTCTGACTGTCTAGTTGATTCTCTAGCAAAGTATTTCGGAGTTAGTCCATACAGATTGTTAAGCGAAATATTGGGTGGTGTTGTTAGACCCCCGCTTTTTCAATTGATAATTGGATCAATATTCAAGCAACTGAGCAAGTGTTGCTCAATTCGAAAAATCACTGAATATTGATAGTTGGATCAATATTCGAGCAACTGAGCAAGTATTTGCTCAATTCGGCAAATCACTGAATATTGATAGTTGGATCAATATTCAAGTAACTGAGCAAGTATTGCTCAATTCGGCGAATTGCTGATAAATTGCTGAATATTGATAATTGGATCAATATTCAAGCAACTGAGCAAGTATTGCTCAATTCGACGAATTATTTATTGGTGACGTGAGCCAATAAAATATTAATTAATATATTGGTATATTATCGTATATTATATAATTAATTCAGATGTTGATTGCTGGATCAACATAAATTTATTAGTGTTTGAACTTGCTCAGAATGATGATTTGTGGAGCGTTTGTTCAAAACCCTAATTTTCGGTCAATTGTTCGTCAATTGATGAATTGTTGAAAATAGGCCATGAGTGAGGGAGGTACCGACCACATGGGAAAATGGATGACCATGTGATGCCCAATTGCTAGAGTGAGCGTGCACCAGGGTTCTGAGTTGACCAATTGGTGAAAGAATAATGATTAAATGTCGGTTTCATCATTTATTGAAATAGTGCTCGATTGAGAATTAGGTAATAAATCCTAATTATGGAAAAGTGAGGGACCGACCAAGAGGGCATGAAACCGTCCCTTGGTGGTCGTGGGACCAGCGGATGGTCGTTTGAGCAAATTCCAAGTTGGTTGGAAAGAGTTTGGACCCAATATGAGCAATTTAGCAAGTTAGGTCAAAATCATAATAATGTGTGGAACCGGCTCATTGCAAGCCTTAGGGCCGTCCTTGGTCGGTCAAGGAAGCATGCCCGCGTCACCATAATGTTTGTGTCTCGGTTCTGAGAGTTTCGGTATTTTCTGCTGTGCGTTTGAGCAATATCTTGGGTTTTCAGAAGAGTTTGATCTTTGACTGAAATTCTTGATTTTGCTCGAATGAGCAAGTAGAACTTTGCTCGTTTCATCAATATTTTGAGAATATTAAAATAATGATATTTTAATATTTTTCGTGAATAGCCTAGTCGGTCATGTGACCATTTGACTTTTTGGCCTTTTCATGGTTTGAGCAATATTTGAGAAAATATGAAGAAACCATGATTTTTGCTCAAACTGGGGAGTTTCATGAGATGAGGGAAATAATAATTATGAAAGACTAGGGATTGTAAGGTGTGGGACCGGCCACGGCTAGGGCATGGCCGGACGGGTAGGTTTCCAAGTCCGCAACACCTTTCCCTATTTTTTATTGTTTTTCATGAAACCGTGAAAATATGGAGAAACCATGAGTTTTGCTCAAACAAGGAAAATTGCTAAAATGAAGGAGTTTTCATGAGTTCATGAAAATAATAAAATAAGGAAAAATAATGGAAGAAGCATGGGGATCGGCCACGGCTAGGGCATGGCCGGTCGGCCGGTGGGCCCGGTCCCTGCGCGCCTCTTCATTATTTTAATATTATTATTTTCTCTCTCCTGTTTTGTGTATGATTCCTCATTTGTCGATATTTTCGAATGCTCGTTCGTGCATTTGGGTGCTCGTTCGTGCATCATTGTTGAGTACACTTGCACCGTTTTCTTGGGACTTACTCAATGATGGTCCATATGCCCGATTGTTGAGTATTTATTACTAATTCATGGAATTTAGTGGGAGAATGATTCATGAAACTGAGTAATAAAGGTGAGTAGTTATTTATTATCAATCCATAAATCAGCCGTGGATTCGATTATGGATTCAGAATAATAAAATGAGTATTACCATCCCATAGGATCGTAGATTCGACTATAAAATCGAAGTAATAAAATTGTTTATTACCATTCCATGAGATCAGCCGTGGATTCGATCATGAAATCGGAGTAATGAGATAAAATAGATTATCTTCTAGGAATTCAGTGGTGAATGTCACGGTAGAATTAATTTATTGCAGAAGGAATATTAGCCAGTTAAAGCGTCATACCCGTTCTGAAAGGTGCATAGTCAGGAAACAACGAGTGTTGCCGATGTCCTGAAGGCTTTTTGCCCTCTCAACAATTATGTATGGAGAACCGCCTGAATCTATACACGATCTGTCTACAAAGTCAGGGAACAGTGAGTGTCACTGACGTCCTGAAGGCGTTAAGCCCTCTCAACAAACAATTATGTAGGAGGACTGCCCAATCTTTCTTCTATGTAGAGAGGAGTATCTATGTAGTCATGGAACAACGAGTATCGTTGACGTCCTGAAATCGTTAAGCCCTCTCAACAAACAATTATGTAGGAGGACCGCCCAATCATGTTATTCTACATAGAGGTCATGATGAAATGCGCAACATCGAACGCTCAGCTAGTGGGAGGCCTTTCGAGAATCATATTCATCATGGCTCTAAGAGGAACTCGATCACATATCGTGAAACGGTTCACGGATCGTAAAATATGAATCGTCACATGCGTTCTTGAAGCCGGGTCAGAAACATGCAGTATCATGATTTTACGATTTTATCCCTTGCCGAAAATACACCATCAACATTAAGTCCCCTGCTTAGTGAGGGACAGTCATGTTCCGCAGTAAGCATTAGATGGTGATTTTCCAGTTAAACGAGATAAGCAGTCGGACTTAATCGTACAAAGGCATTTTCAGAATCCCCGATTTGCTCCAATGATATCATGTACGAGCAAACCATAGGTAAGGACCCTGACGTGTGATAGAGCATCGTCTTGTTGTTACGGAGAGACGAAGCACTGCCGATTTGGACGGTCAGACGTTTAGTTTTGGTCTAGCGTTTGCAGGCCCAGGCCCAAAAGAAGAAATCTTTGTTTTAGGAATAGGCGTTCGTTCGTTAGTTTAAGAAACAAACAATGATCCCTAACATAAGAGGGATTTTTTTTTTTAAAATCTGTGAGATTTCACAAAATGGAATAAACTCTCGTTTCAAAGGTGGATGCTCGTACGAGAGAAAAAAGTTATTTTTTTAATAGACATGCGTCTGTTAGTAGTCCATGAGCTTTCATGAAATTTTTTATTTTCGATATGTGAGCTTTCATAAATTTTTGAAAATATACTCACTTCAAAGACGGATGTTCACGCTAGGGATCCAAATATATATATGTTTTCCTACGTGAGTTTCACGTTAAAATATATTTTTTGTAAAATCAATGTTTTGATTTTGAAAAATTGTTGAAAGTAGACAATTATAAATGGTGAAATAATGTTTGCATGTGAGTTTTCACAATTGTAGAATGGACATCTATCCAATTTTTGAAAAACCAGTGAATGTTCGCACAGTAAAATTTACATGGGTTGTTTGTGGTTTTATGAAAATCAAGTCATGATTTTGAATAATGAATTTTGCTCGTCTTTGCAGGTTTGAAGAAATGAGCAAGTTTTTCGAAATTCTGACATTATAATCACTACAGTTAGTGAAATTGTAAATAGGTAAGAGTTGGATTGTTACCGTTTTTGTATATGCTGATGTGAACATCTTTATTCCTTGATTCATTGTTTTGTTGAATCCTGCGCTTTGTATGAATGATGTGCTGAAGTAGAAATGTTATGCATCTGTCACAACCACTTTGCAAGAATGACTGACTCCCATGATGACACTTCCAGAGATGAGGTTTCCAGAGATGGCATCTCTACGGATGCAACTTCAAGAAATGGTATTTCTGAGACTTCTGAGTGATGGTCAGAGATCCTTCATACTTAGTTGTACTCCTGGTTACTTAATATGAGTAATACATGGAGATTTCTTCGTGGAAGAACCTCCTACTGTTGAGATGGTCTCCGCTCGGCCGAGATTGAAATATCCATAGGACGGTCGTGCTAGGAGACCTCAGATCGATGTGGATTACTCAGAAATAGCAGTAAGTCTTCGGGGCGGAGAATCCAGAAGTAAGGATTATAGAATGATACCGAACACTGTAAAGTCCCCGACTGTTTCTTTGGTGAGTTGTTAGCGTTCCCTACACCATGACTTTTTATTGTACGTGCAATTAGGATCATGAAACCAATGTTTGTTACTTCGTCTCAGAACTTTTCCCCATCGAGCCTTGACGGTCTTCAGTTCACTGCTACCGAACAAACAGTCTCTAAATCGAGAGTTGAAGAAGAAGTTGATGTAAGTACCTCTTCGTATAATCGTTCATAGCACACCTTGAATGAAACATTAATAATTGTTGTTGATGTATCCAGGAGGAGATTTCATGGATGAATAAAGTATTGACAATTCTCATTCTTCCTTGGAAAATGGTGAGGCGTAGAATTCTCAAAACCCAAGACCGAATAAAGGAAATAATGCTATTAATGGTGATTCCGACAATATTGATCCTCCGAACGGCTTAGAGACCCCTCAAGTAAGTATTCCTCCAGTAATTTCTTCACAGAAGTATGAAATTGCTGACTTGTGAATTAATGAATGAGAATCCATACGAATATATGAGAATTTTTTTTGAAATACGTCACCAGAAAAATCCAGACTTCAGCCTTTCAGTAAAAACGTTGTAGAATCTTCGTCCGATATCGGATTTTCGCGATCTACCCATGTTTTTTCATTCCCAGGAAATTTCCAAGCTTTTGCAAAGAAGCTTTCTGAGTTTAGAGTATGTTTAGGGGCCGAAATAGGCAAAACAGTAAACTTCCAGGAGACTTCCAGAAACGTTTCAGCTGGCATGTAGTCCAGTGTTTTGGCCACATATATTTGCTCGTTTCTCCAATTTTTGTGAACTTTGAATATATTATAGAGGACATCCATACGATGAGAATGGTATATGACCCATCCCTAGATTCTTCACCAATTTCTCCCAGCTCGCTTCTTTGTGCGGGACAGTGTAAAATCATCTCAGATGAGCTTGTTGTAAAACACTCTTGTTGTGTCTTTGGACCATTCACTTGTGTCTTGAATGGTTGGTGAAGGATTTCAATGTCATTGATTCGTTCGAGATCAGGACCCCTTTATTGATACATGAGCATGGTGCTTACATCCATCTTGTTTCTCTCAGTCGTAGAAACATCACTTCTGAAACCCTGGTCACGAGGCCATAACTGAGGTTGCTCTCAAGAGGGGTTGGTGTAATGACCATGGTTTCATGTCTCGGTGGTATCATTCCTTTATGATGAATGATTAGATGATGAGAGTCTGGTGCCACGGGTCTTGGATTGTGAAACTGATCGTCATGATCAATGGACCGTCAGTCCCCCAGTATTTTGTTAAATCTCTCCTTTTCGTTTTCTCTTCTTCTGGCAAGACTTGGATAGAGGACCCAGGTAGAAAAATTGATGTAAAGACCTAGGTGGTCGAAGTTGGAAGTACCTTGATGAAATACTTAGTGGAAATACTTTGTGGACACCGATTGACTGTGGAAGTTATGAATCCCGTCTAAGAATTGCTGCTTGCAAGTAGTACGCTCTGGAAGCTGTAGGAATCTCATACAACGTCGGAATTCGATGCTTGACCCCAACTTTTGATTCTAAGATACTGGGTTATCACATGAGAAAAGAATCACTTAATTTGGAGTTGTAGAGGTTAGCCAACGAAACGTGCACATTTGTAATTTGTAACCCGGTACAAATTTTTCAGATTTCGCAGATCTGACGGTAAAGGCCATATCTTTCAGCTTGTATGTCCGATTGATGCTCCTTTTTGTTACGTTGTAGAAGAGACGTATAAAAACATCTTTTGTTGAGGAAGCATTGTCCCATTCCTCACTCATTGGTACGTTTTTGTAAACCCATGGCCTGAAGTGTGTTGTATCTCATTTGTAGAGATGATCAGAACACCTTGTAGAAGACTTTGGATTGTTCCCACCAGTCGTGCAAGCTTTGGGAAGACTATCATGTGAGCATGTTATCAGGTATACACATCTTGATATGAATCATTAGTTCTTGGAGAAGTCCGCTTCATGTGTAACACTTCGGAGAATGGTTAGTTGATGAAGCCCTGTCATGAGGATGTTTCTCCTGAGACCGTTGTTGATGCTGAGACCATGGACAGAGTTGCTCCAGAGACCGAAAATTCCATTATTATCGACATAGCCTTTGCTCCTCCATCTAATGAGCCTTTTACATTCACGAATTAGCTGGTAAATTGAGCATACCTAAGATGAAGGTGTACTGGGAATTCAACCCGAATTCTCCTGAACATTATGACTTTACTACAAACTGGCTCCGTCAGTGAGTCGACATTGTTGCAGTAGATAGCAGCAGCAGTCTTCATTCTGGATATGATTGGTGAAGAGAGGAAGTTCTTCAGTCGTGCAGGGGCATGTGATGTAGAGAGGTCCCATTGATGAAGTTTCATGAAACCACATAAGTTGCAAGAACTTGTTATGTGGATAACATTTATTGAAATTGATTTGAATTGATTTATCCAATAAAATTAAGTCCCCAATGTATGTTGAGGATTTTGTGCCATCCATGGATGAATGATGTTGCATCTGCTTCAGAATTCTTAACATGGGATAATGAAGACTTATCGATTGTAGTTTAGTTACACTTTGATTGTACTCGTGCTGAATCAGTGTGTCATCGTCGAGATATTTGTGCTGAAGCTAGATGCGCCATTATAGAAGGTGTACTCTTTGATTGGGAGTATAATTTGAAGGCTTCTTAGATGCTTGAGCGTTGAAGCATCATATCTCGTAAGCATCGAATGTCTTAGCTTTGATCGTCTCGGCCCTGAGTATCTTCTGTTGATTCAGCATCCTTTTCGTTGCGACAACGAGATTCAACACTTGTGCAGTCATTAGAACTTTCTGATTTTGTGGCATACATGGACACTCCTGCAAGGATATGGAGAAACGCCTATATTATTCTTTGCATGCTTGGACATTATCTCAGTAATGAACGTCTCAGTGCTCGATTCGGAGAAATGTCAGATTCAACCACTTTGTAAAATATTAATGCGGTGAAACTACCATTCGTCTTGCAATAGCATAGTTGCTAGAAGAATTGAGTCCCCATGCTAGGATAGCATGTGAGGAAGTTAATGCCATAGACATGGAAGGAATGAGACTTGCCTGAGTGCGAAACCTCTTGATGAATGTCCATGCATCTTTTGCAGGTTCTTGTTTCAACCTCGTCAAAGTTCGAACTTCCTCCAAGTGCTCTGATGATGGAACATCCGCCAAATCTTCTGGATCAGAACTTTCTTCGTTGGAGAGATGTGCAACCAAAGGCGCTCTGTCAGTACCCATTTTTTCAGCGTGGATCCATGCTCATCTGAAGAACATGTCATATCCTGGATCTTCCTGATTATGTGAAACTTGGTTGACGTCCAGGTTGAACTTATGTTCACTTTGAGAGTGATGTATCCATAAGTATTTCCGAGCGCTCCTTCAAGGTCTCTGATTGAGATGGGATCACGAGTAGCTTCTTGTCGAGTGATGCCTGCGGCTCTGAGGGTTTTCAGTGGAATGATGTTGATGGCGGTGTCAGCATCGATCAACATTCTTCCGAATTCATTTCTTCTCCTCCGAGATGGACTGTGGTAAGCAGTCCCCAATTTTGCATCTCCATGTCTGTCGATTCAAGGTTCAAGGAGTATTTTCGGTATGGACAGACGTCTGGCACAATGTAATTCGGTGATGTGAACATGTCTTTCCTTTATGCCTTAGACAGATAGAGCAATTTCACAGATATGCTCGATCAACGATTGAACTGCTTAGGCTGTTCAGAGAATGTAAAGGTTCTGATTGGGAGAGGATTCTTGTGTACTCCTTCAGTCCCCAGTTGAAGCTATTGTGGATCAACCTTATCTTTGATGACGTGCTTCAAAATATTGCAGTTATTTGTTGGATGATTGATAAATCTATGAAGGTGATAATACTTGGGATTCTCCATTTTTTCTTCAGTTGGCTCTTTCTGATGAACAACAATTTGATTGCATCATCTTGAACCCAGACTTCCGGTAACTCGATCTCTTCTTCAGTGGGGAATAGGGAAGTTTGAGTCCCTGTTTGATCATTTCTCATTCGTCGATGCCGGGCCGAGGTTTGTGCAAGATTGGTTATCCTTACGTGATTATTTTGTAGGATGGGATGTTGGAGAAACGTTCTTATGATGTTGCGGTTCAGCTTTCCTCTTGCTTCCTTGAACAACGTTCATGGAAGGCTAGAGATTGTACTGTTTGTTGATCAAGCACCTGGCATTGCCTCGAGTTTCTCGCGGTTCCTCGACTTTTGTAGTTCTTGTTCTTTCCAGTAAAGCAGGTGCAGTAGTCGCTGATCGTTTGGCTGCTTCATGAAGCTCTGATAAAGTATGGAACCGAAGATTTTTCAGCAAGGCTCTATAAGCCGGGATCATTCCGTTGATGCACAAGTGCACCGGTTGTTGTTCAGTGACATTAGGGTCATGACAATCCAAAGCTTGGGCTTTGAACCTCTTCACATAATCGTTCGGATGTTTATTGTTCTTCTGAGACATTTTTCCTAAATCAGAGAGAGTGATCTGCTCTGAGACGAAGAAATATTTCATGCAGAAGGCATTAACCATTTCTCCCCAACTAGCGATGCTCCCAGGTGCAATGTTGTTGTACCAGGTGTATGCTCGTCCGGTCAGAGATTTAGAGAATTCCTTCAGACAGACGACATGGTTATGTTCGTGCTCTCCTAGTGCCTCCAGGAATCGAGAAACGTGTTTTCGAGCGTTTCCTGTTCTGTTGTACAGTGTGAACGTTGGAGAAGTATAACCTTTCGGGAGAAGGATCCTTTGTGTAGCAGCAGGATATGGAGGTTGATGACGATGGATGGATGGTGTCTTGTCTTTTCCTCGAGCCTCCATGAAGCGTTCCAGATCTTCACAAGTGATGAAACCTGCAGACTCTTTTTCAGGTTGATTTTCTACAGCTTTGCAGGCTTCATCATCATCCACCACATGGATTGGTGAAATTTCATGGTATGTTTCTTTGGCTTTTCCCCACGCCGACCCTTCCTTAGTTTTCTATGAGATTTTGTCGGTAAGAGTTTTAAGATAATTGCATAGTTCCTTCTGAGTAGTGGCCATATCAGTTTGATTTTTTGAGAGAACTTCCTGGACCTTCATGAGATCATCTATGGTAGACGTATTTTCTATGAGTTCTTCGGGATGCCGGCCGAAGAGAGGATTGTCTCCAATGTTGGTTTGAGGAGGAGGAGTGGTATCACCAGTGCCGTTGTTGGGAGCAGGAGCAGTTTCTGGAGTACCACCAGTGTTTCTAGTGCTAGCGTCGTTTTTATTTGTAACTAACATAGACCTAAGACCAGTCATTTTGTGAAAATGTGAAATTGCAATCGAGAGATTAATCTCCCACTGTAGTCACCAATCTATAGATGGGAAAAAATGATTTGCTGGTTTTTTAGGGAATTGAAGAGACAGACGTGTTGTCGAGACTCCTCAACCGAGCAAACTTCTCAACCTCACACAGATGCACTGCAAAGGGAGTGCTTAGATTCGAGAGATCAATCTGTAGGAATCCAGCCTAAACCAAGTCAACGGCCGTTCCAGAGTCAATTCGGTCACAAAGAGGGAGATGGGTTGATCTGTAGGAGGGAAGATGAGAATTGTGTAGGATCAACGATGATCAAGGATTGTGAATGTGTTGAAGGTTTCTGCAAATTGATGAATTATTGAGTTCGAATAAGTTTTGGTCGATCGATGGAATTTTTGAGAGTGATTGCTCAAAAAATTGTCTTTCTGACTTATTTATATTGTCAGAATAATGAACACATTGATCCTTGTAGGTGTGACGGCTTCTTGAGTGAAAGAGTGAGAAAGTGGGGAACCGTGGTGAAACCAATTCCAGGTCATCTGGAGACTTTGTTAACCGTCCAACCACTACTTTGCTAACTCCTTCAACTTTTTTCACGACTTACTCACATTTCTCATCATGGATGAATCCACTTTCCGTAGGCCGCCAGACCAAAACCCTAATTGATATCCTCCTATGTGACGTGATTGATGTCTCGCGAATCGTGGAGTCTGCATGACAGACGTGTATTTTATTAATCAGTTGTGACTGATTAGACAATGAGTCTAGGTCTTGTTGAATTGAGCATGATTGATGAATGCTCAGTGTTTCATGGATCGAACATGTCTGTTGAGACGTATAGTTCTTTCAAAGATGTTAACATTGCGCATATTAGCAAAGATTGTAAATTCGAAGACTGAGCATCGATTCTATGAATTACTGAACATTGATAACTGGGTCAATATTCAAGCAACTGAGCAAGTGTTGCTCAATTCGACAAATCACTGAATATTGATAGTTGGATCAATATTCGAGCAACTGAGCAAGTATTTGCTCAATTCGAAAAATCACTGAATATTGATAGTTAGATCAATATTCGAGTAACTGAGCAAGTATTGCTCAATTCGGCGAATCACTGATAAATTAATGAATATTGATAATTGGATCAATATTCGAGCAACTGAGCAGGTATTGCTCAATTCGACGAATTATTTATTGGTGATGTGACCCAATAAAATATTAATTAAAATATTGTTAGATTACCGAATATTATATAATTAATTCAGATGTTGATTGCTGGATCAACATAAATTTATTAGTGTTTGAACTTGCTCAGAATGATGATTTGTAGAGCGTTTGTTCAAAACCCTAATTTTTGGTCAGTTGTTCGTCAATTGATGAATTGCTGAAAATAGGTCATGAGTGAGGGAGGGACCGACCACATGGGACAGTGGATGACCATGTGATGCCAAATTGCTAGAGTGAGCGTGCATCAGGTTTTGGGTTGACCAATTGGTGAAAGAATGATGATTAAATGTTGGTTTCATCATTTATTGAAATAGTACTCGATTGAGCATTAGGTAATAAAACCTAATTATGGAAAAGTGAGGGATCGACCAAGAGGGCATGAAACCGGCCCTTGGTGGTCGTGGGACCAGCGGATGGTCGTTTGAGCAAATTCCAAGTTGGTTGGAAAGAGTTTGGACCCAATATGAGCAATTGAGCAAATTAGGTCAAAATCATAATAATGTGCGGGACCGGCTCATTGCAAGCCTTAGGGACGGCCTTGGTCGGTCAAGGAAGCATGCCCGTGTCATCATAATGTCCGTGTCTCAGTCCTGAGAGTTTCTGTATTTTCTGGTGTGCGTTTGAGCAATATCTTGGGTTTTCAGAAGAGTTTGATCTTTGACTGAAATTCTTGATTTTACTCGAATGAGCAAGTAGAACTTTGCTCGTTTCATCAATATTTTGAGAATATTAAAATAATGATATTTTAATATTTTTCGTGAATAGCCTAGTCGGTCATGTGACCACTTGACTTTTTGGCTTTTTCATGGTTTGAGCAATATTTGAGAAAATATGAAGAAACCATGATTTTTGCTCAAACTGAGGAGTTTCATGAGATGAGGGAAATAATAATTATGAAAGACTAGAGATTGTAAGGTGTGGGACCGGCCATAGCTAGGGTATGGCCGGCCGGCTAGGTTGCCCGGTCCCGCAACACCTTTCCGTATTTTTTTTATTATTTTTCATGAAACCGTGAAAATATGGAGAAACCATGAATTTTGCTCAAACAAGGAAAATTGCTAGAATGAAGGAGTTTTCATGAGTTCATGAAAATAATAAAATAAGAAAAAATAATGGAAGAAGCATGGGGCTGGCCGGTGGGGCCGGTCCCTGGGCGCCTCTTCATTATTTTAATATTGGGGATCTTTTTTCTAGTCCAATTTTTCATTTTTGTATATCAAAAACCCTCCAATAAGATCCCATATATGAGCAATCCATAATTATTGATAATAATTATTCATTACAAAAATAACCTTTTAAGTTTTGTTTTGTTTAATTAAAACAATTCTGATAAAACAGAGAAAATTTATCCCTAAAACGACTCCCGAAAATAACTCCCTCAAAATACTCTCTCCGATCAGTTACCCTAAATAACTCAACTAAATTAATTTGCTTACCACAAAAATAACTCTAAGATAACTCTCCTAATTAATTCCGAATAACTATCCCTAAGATAACTCTCCTAACAATACCATATTCTCAACAAAAAGAGTAAAAGACTCATTCAAAAATCTCCGTATCTTTCAACATTTCTGATTATCACATATGAGATTAGTGAAAATTCCTCTTCTCACGGATTTGTATAATTTCCAATAGTGAGAACTCCAGTTTTCAACCGTGGATATATCCGTGAAAATTCCACTTCTGGCCGAAAAGAATTAGATGATTGTGAAAATTCCAATTTTCGGCTGAAATAAATTGTGAAAGTTTTTGTTTTCATAAATTAAAAAAACATGAAAAATTCTAGTTGTCACATGTATACCACTAGTGACAATCGTAATTTTCTAACTTTTACTTATGCATCTTGTGAAATTCACTATTATTATCGTCAACACTCTACCGTTTTACACTCTACCGTTTTACAGTAAACACAAAAAAAAAAAAGAAAAAAAAAAAAATTGTTTGTTAATCACGTTAGAGACTGTCATCAGAACTCCTTTACAAAATTATTTATGAATCACTAGCGAGATTTTCCAGAGGATAACTTGAAGTCCAGAAGACATACAAATGATATTCATCAATCAATATCGTTCATATGATGTTTCTTTGTGATTGATTCCATGAAACCTGTAAAACAACGTCACACTTATCGTGAGAAAGATTGAAAATTTTTTTAAATCCAATTGATTAAGCTTGATTGAGGAGAAGTTCAAGCAAAAAAAAAAAAAAAAGGCATTAACTTCCGTACTCCATAGCTTCTAGCAGATTTAAACATCGAATCATATTATTGGTTAGAAAATTATGGGAATAAACCTTACCTGGCTGAAAATTATGAGAGTAATGTTATTCGGCGAAAATTATGGTAGCAAATTTCATTGACCTTTTTTTTAAAATATTTATATTAAATTCGTAATTAATTAAGGTCAATTTAGTCATACACAAAAAGTGAAAATTTTAAAATCAATTCTAACTATTAATCTAAACCGTTGATCTTGTATTTTGGCCTACACATGTATACAATCTTAATGATGGGTTTCTGAAAGAGAGAGGAACCAAACTTGGGTTCCTCAGAAATTTCCACTTTTAATATTATTATTTTCTCTCATGTTTTGTGTAGGATTCCTCATTTGTCCATATTTTCGAATGTTCGTTCGTGCATTTGGGTGCTCGTTCGTGCATCATTGTTGAGTACACTTGCACCGTTTTCTTGGGGCTTACTCGGTGATGGTCCAGATGCCCGATTGTTGAGTATTTATTACTAATTCATGGAATTTAGTGGAGAATGATTCATGAAACTGAGTAATAAAGGTAAGTAGTTATTTATTATCAATCCATAAGATCAGTCGTGGATTCGATTATGCATTCAGAGTAATAAAATGAGTATTACCATCCCATAGGATCGTGGATTCGACTACAAAATCGAAGTAATAAAATTGTTTATTACCATTCCATGAGATCAGCCGTGGATTCGATCATGAAATCGGAGTAATGAGATAAAATAGATTATCTTCTAGGAATTCAGCGGTGAATGTCACGGTAGAATTAATCTATTGCAGAAGGAATATTATCCAGTTAAAGCGTCATACCCATTCTGAAAGGTGCAGAGTCAGGAAACAGCGAGTGTTGCCGATGTCCTGAAGGCGTTTTTCCCTCTCAACAATTATGTATGGAGTACACATGGTCTCTCTACATAGTCAGGGAACAGTGAGTGTCACCGACGTCCTGAAGGAGTTAAGCCCTCTTCACAAACAATTATGTAGGAGGACCACCCAATCTTTCTTCTATATAGAGAGGAGTCTCTATGTAGTCATGGAACAACGAGTATCGCCGACTTCCTGAAGGAGTTAAGCCCCCTCAACAAACAATTATGTAGGAGGACCGCCCAATCATGTTATTCTACATAGAGGTCATGATGAAATGTGCAGCATCGAACGCTCAGCTAGTGAGAGGCCTTTCGAGAATCATATTCATCATGGGTCTGAGAGAAACTCGATCAGAGATCGTGAAACGGTTCACGGATCGTAAAGTGTGAATTGTCACATGCGTTCCTGAAGCCGGGTCAGAAACCTGCAGTTTCATGATTTTATGATTTTAGCCCTTGCCGAAAATCCACCGTCAACAGTCACGCACTTGGAACAATTCCTTTGGTTCGTATTCCAAACAGTAAAGGAACAACAAATCTGTTCGGTAACAACTCTTTTCGAATAAGAGATATGAGTTTGACAAAAGGCTCTTCCGTTTGTCCCAATAAACTCCTTTGTCAGGTTTTTAGATTCATCTATTCAACAACTACCAAAGTAATTGTTTAGATTATGCAATCAATACTCTTAATCACAAAGAATTGTATTGATGTCGATCTACTCAACTAATTAATCAAGGTTATCACAAAGATAAACCGATTATAGTTGGATCCCCAGCCGATCAAGTTTTGTGCACACCAAAGATTATGAATTCAAATAAGAAATCTTATTTGTCTTCAAATCTTTTTAGATCTTCAATAAACACCTGCACACAAAAAACTTGAATCTCTTGTGACCAATCACACACAGAACAAAGTCTGTTAACAATGGATTATCACAAGACGTATTTAGATCTACAAACAGTTCAAAAGATCCCCGTCGACACTTCGATCTAGTTTGAGTGAATCTTATATCAGAAGAGAAGATTCTCAAGCATAAACAAACTAGGTGCAATCAAAGTTCAACAACCATTAGTCAATCAAATCAGTCGAAAACTAATAATAAACTGCAATTATCTAGTTTCCCACCAACGTTACTCGTAGAGCTTCCCAATCCCAAAGAAGTCTTTAAAACGAGCGGTCGTAAGAGATTTCACCTAATTAGGGTACTTTCCTCTCAGAATAGACGACTCCACCAGTAACAACACAACTAGGTAGTTTTGCTGGCTCTGAGGATTAGTTTGCTTGAAATGCAAACTTCAATATTTATAGACCAAGGAAGTTTGGACACCAAGAGATTTCCAAAACCGAATATTCTCAAAGATATGCAATAAAGGCAAAAACGGTTTCATAATTCGTGGAAATGCACTGTCCAAATATTGACCGAAATCTCAGTAGAAAATCTCCAATTAGTAAATGCACGTTACTAATTTTTATTTTCTAAAGATATGCATTTAATTGCTGGAAATTAAAAGCATATAAAACTAAAAACCTTAATTAAAAGATTCTCAATTTATTTCGATCCGAGATTCTCCTTTAGCTATTAAGGAATATCTTTGAACAATAAAAGATAAGAGTTATTGCACATGTTCAAAGTATGTCGACATCTTTACTTTGCAAATCCTTTTTCATATTTACAATCTTGGAACCGATTCGCCACACTTCCAAACAAGTTTAGAATTGGTTCATATCACTTCCAAGAATTATGTGATTAATTGTCCTATCAAATCATCATTAATGGGTTTTATGGTTCTACCAAAACAAGTTTTGGTTCTACCTCCATGTAGGTACTAGGATCGGTCACACTAGTTACCAAAAGTTGGTTGACTAGGTACTAGGATCGGTTACCACATATTTATGGTATTTAACTTGTATTCGGTTGCACAAGTCATAGGATCGGTTACCAATTACTAAGGCTTAGTTTGGTATTGCTGCAACTTTTATAAAAGCACTTTTCTGTTGTGCGTTGTTGTGTTGTGCTGTGAGAAAAAATAATTAGACGTTTGGTAAAATATTAATTAAAGTTAAAGCTGATTAAAAAAGCAGACAAAGTATGTTTGGTAAAATATCAGATTAAACCGTAGTTGTTGTGGCGAATGACAAAAACAGACATATTTCTGAAAATAGTTTTATTCAATTTTATTGGGTTTAAAAATAATTAATATCTTTCACTATTAAATATAAATATATTAAATATTAAATTTACTAATTGTTACTATTATTATGATTGCTAAAAAAACTTATTCTAGTTAACCACTTTTTTAATATATATATATATATATATATATATATATAATTTTCGAACAAAAAATCAAACTAAAATTAAGTAATTATTTAATATTTGTTTTTATTTTTATTTTTGACAAACTAAATGAAATGGTATCATAAAATAGTTTGAAAATAAAATATAATAATATTTAAAAAATAAGATATAAGAAATAAAAAATTGATTGTATATATATTTAAGGGTAATTTTTGTCATTTACAAAATAAAATAGGGACAAAAATGATAAATCAAGCATTAAATTTTGGTGGGACCAAAGCTTATGCTTTTGTAGCTTTTAAAACCTCCTCCTCCCCAGCTTTTAAAAATTGAGGAATTTGGGAGGTGGTTTGGTAAAAAGCACTTTGATTTTTTTTACCAAACACCAATTTCAAAAATTATAAACATATATATGTTTTGAAAGTGCTTTTGGAAAAATAAAAGCATTACCAAACCCAGCCTTAGACTTGTTGTACCTCTTACAAGGATCGATTCCTAATGCTTGTGATTGGTTGCACCTCTTACTAGGATCGGTTCCCCAATGTCTAGAGTTGGTCATACCAATTACAACATATCGATCATACCACCTCAGGTGATTACTTAAGATCGGTTTCACTAATAAAAGTCAAACCAATACAAAAGTCAGGCATTGTGAATAATTTTACCAAGATACATAAACAAGTTATGAGCGGTTATACTAAAAACACATATTGGTAATCCAAAGATTTGCAATGAACAACAATACCAATAAGCCTAGCGATTTCCCTTTCGATTCATAAAACAAGTTTATGAATTGTACTTCCTTTAAACGAATGTAAAACATTGTTTCCTAGGACGATGTAGAATCAGAATCTCGCAGCAATAATGCCTCAGCGAAATTATCAACAACACAACACAACGGCGTCGCAGAACAATTTTAGAAGTGACATAATAAACGACGTCAGCTAAAATCATGAGAAAAATGTAATGATTCTGCGAAAATGAGAGAGTTTGCGAGATTAACATTTGTAAGGTTGCGAGAATGTCACAAGACATACCCGAAAATAAAGGACAGATTAGCTGTCATCCACTATGTATTTCCCTATAAATAGTCGTTCAGTTGTAAAGGAAAGAGAGAGATCTTTTTCTGGGTGAGAAGCAAGTAAATAGGAGAGAGAAAATCTAGAGTAGTGGTTATTCTCAATTCCTTTATCTTTTCTTGTAAGATTGTTCAAAGATTCATCAATAAAATTAAGATTGTTAATCTAAAATGAGTTGAATGTTAATGAAATCATATGAGGGGTGTAGTGTAGGATTTCCTGCAACTACATAATGGCTCTAGAAACAGGGAACATTGAAGATTATTCTAGAAAAAATTGAAGATTAATATTGAGATTTGTGAAGATTTGGAGTGATTGATTGAGAATTTTACATAATTTCTTGCAATTCGTTAACATTGAAGAAATGGCTAGGAGAAGAAATACATCAGAACAACCAACTACTGTTAGAAGAAGCAAGAGAATTGCTGGAAGAGAAAGAAGTGAAATGGGAGAATCTACTAGAATGAGAAATAATGGAGAAAATCAAATTCAACCACCAGTTCAACAAACACTAGTACAAGGAAGGAATATAGATTATGATAGAGTGAGTATACACACTTGGCAATCAAATTCAGCAGAAGAAGTAGAAAAAGAGCAGCAAACCAGGAACCATAGACAGGTAGAGAGAAATCAAGAAGCAGATGAAGGAATAATTCATGGAGATGAGGAAATTGGAGCGTTAGAAACATTGAGACGAAGAATACATGAAGAAAGAAGAGCTGAGGCAGAAGAACGTGCAAATCTAACAAGGCAAAATCACGAATTGAGGATGGAAAATATGAGACTACAAAGTAGAATATCGAGAAGTATTACAAAATCATATTCAAGATCGACTAGAAGAGAGATGAGGCGAAATTCACCCGCAATTAATGCTGGAAACAATATTCAAGAAGAAATATCAAATCCTAATGAAGAATATCGCGAAAATAGAGAAAGAGCTGATGATCGTTATGTTCCACAAAATGAAACTTTTGATGATAGGCAAAATGGTAGAAATCAAGAGAATGGACAACGTCAGGGACGAAATGATTAAGATGGAGAAGGAAATCGATAGGAAGGAAGGAGAATTTTACATGATAGAGAAACTCAAAGAAATCAACAAACGATTGAAGAAGAAATTGAAAGACATTATGCTGAACAAGCACGTTTAATTTGCGAACGTAAAATATTGAGAGCGGAAATGGAAGAACGAGAGCTTCAGGAGACAATTCGCCAGAACAATCACGACAATCGAGAAAGAAGGCGTTACACAAAACCGGAATAACGGTAATATCAATGAAGAGTATGGTAGAATACAGAAGATAGCTGAAAGACAGCGAAGGGAATTAATAAGAAATGAAAAAAATCATGAAGGGGAAAATGAGAGACATAATCATATGCGAATTCAAGATAGAGATGAAGAAGAGACTCGCAGAAGAAGACGAGATGAGGAGAATGAAGAAGAAATGCAAAATTTCGCGAGAGAAGAAAGACATGAACGCAGAAGAATAGAGGCGAAATTAAAAAGACCAATGGATCAAAATTCAGGTGTAAATAAACAAATCTTGAAAGAGTTGGAAGAAATGAGAGGAATGTTAAATAATAGAGGAGAAGTAGGCAGAAGACAATTGGATGAAGCTATAGAAGAAGCTGCGAAAACTCCATTTACAAGGGAAGTACAATTAGGAGGAATACCACCGAAATGCAATTTTCCCGCTTTAACCAGCATTTTTGATGGAACAACTTGTGCAATCCAACACATTAAAGCCTACGTGAGGTGCATGTTGCAATGAGAAAATCATGATGTTGTATTATGCAAGTATTTCGCATCCAGCTTAACAGGAGAGGCGTTAAAATGGTTCGAAGGTCTACCAAAAAATACAATAACTTTATTCAATCATTTGCAGACTACATTCCTAGGGGCATATATAAGTAATAATTCTTCACGACCTGGTATTGAAGACGTGTTTGGACTAAAACAAAGGATTGACGAAAGTTTGAAGCACCTAACTAAAAGATTGAGGACTATGTGTAGCGAAATGTCTGGCCGTGTAGATGAGAAATATATTATATTATCATTTATCAATGCTATGTTTGCAACCAACCTATTGTATGTCCAAATTTTCAGAGTCAAGAATACGATCGCAATGACTGAACTGCGAGAACTTCAAGAAGAATATATTGCTCTAGAGGAAAGGAAAAATGAAATGGAATCATACCCAGTTTTGAACACCAGTTCACAAATAGGGAATGCAATCTTGTTACCCAAGCTAATAAACACAGTAGCGAATACTTCGCAAGTACAACAAGAGAAGGTGACATGTAACAATCAACAGAAACTGGTAGCTATGGGAAGCCGAGATCAAGAGGAGTATGAAGGAGAAAGAAATTTCTACAATCGTGGTGGAAATAACAAGATTCAAAGACTCGATCAACCACAAGAAACTTATGGAGGTCAAAGACAAAACTATAATATAGGACAAGGAGGTCACAAGGTAGTATGGGAAGAAATCAAGATGCCACCTCTAAATGCAAGTGTGGAGAAAATATGGGAAGCCATAATTTTGATGGAGAATATACCAACACCATGGAACATGGGAACGGAACCACCTCCAAACCACATAAGTCATGAGTTTTGTTCTTATCATCATTTTCATGGACATACACCAAATGATTGCGGAAATGTAAAAAGAATTATTCTGAGAATGATAGATCAAGGAAAACTAAACCACTTTTTGGTAGGGCACCCACAATCTCAACCATTGCCACCACCACCAGAGAATCACAAAGTAAACACAATGAAAAAGAAGGAAACATTCTTCATAGAAGTTGGTGGAAAAGCAAATAATCTATTCTGTCACTCTATCATACATTCATACAAGACAATTGAAGATTTTCATGACAATGTTTTAAGTTGAGTGTTCACAAGAGATAATGATGGAAGAGAAATTATGAATATTGCGAAAATCTCGCCACTAGAAGAATGGCAGAAACATATCATTTCTTTTACCGCAGAAGAAACCCCCGAAGGTGAAGAGGTACATGATAATCCATTGGTAGTAAAATTAGAAATTAATCCAAAACCGAAAGAAGAGGAGGATGATGGAGCTGAAGATTCATGGGCAATTAATAGGATTCTAATCGATACTGGAAGCTCTGTGAACATCTTATTTTATCATACTTATAAAACTATGGGAGGAAGAGATGATGATCTTATACCATCAACATATAAGATATATGGTTTTAGTGGTACTGCTAACAAGCCTAAAGCTATGCGAATTCCATTGAAGGGAATATCTTCTGAAATCTTATTATGTGTCGTTGATGTAGAATCACCCTACAATGCATTAATTGATCGACCTTGGCTACATGGGATTCTAGGTGTAGCTTCAATTTTTCACCAATGCATCAAATTCCCTCATCCCAGCGGTGTAGGAATCATAAAAGGAGATTGGGTTGAAGGAAAGAGGTGTTACGAAACTGAGATAGAATCTTGCGAAGGAAGAGCAAACAAGAAGGAAAATTGGCGACACAAAATCAAAGAGACACAAAGAAGCGAGAGGTTGATGGTGGATGCGATCGAAAGAAAAGAAGAAGAGATGTTGCGAAACTAATGTTAACTCAGAATAAAAACGATGAACGTACCATTACCAAGGAAGCTGTAGCAGAAAATAATAAAGAAGCAGAGGATGTCAAAGGTAATAAAAACAAGAGATGTATGAATGATTAATTTGTTGCAACATTCTCGCAATAAGTGAGATTCTCAAAAATACATTTTATTGAATGACAAAATTGAGACTGCGAAATGCAAATACGATATGATGATGTGCGAGAATCTCGCAAAGATAATGAAGTTTACAGAAGACAATCAGAGAACAATGACAAAAGAGAAAGGGGCGAACCTTTATGGAGTACACCTTAGTTCGCGAATACAATTTCGCAAGAGGAAAATATAATACCTAAAGTACGTCATACAAGGGGGTACCTGTTGCATGGCTCAGAGAAAGGCTACACCGCCACCGGAACCTGAGTCATGGAGATTTGGGGTCAATAAAGCCCATCGGGGAGAGGCACCTTGGATTCTCAGCTTAAGCATATGATTTAGGTTGGGCGACTAAGGTAATAAGGACTCTCCCAAGGAGTGCAGAATCTGATCAAGGCGCCGAGGTACACGGTTGAGTCAAGAGTGCCAGGGGCGTTTGAAGCGCACCTTGCCATTCTTGACAAGTCTTGGCTTATACTGCACTCGGCCTGAAGAAAACCCCACTTAGGGTGCAGTCTCGTAACCATAATTGCGAAAACAACTGGTTGTTGTTAAGATTGGATGGGAGGATCTAACCTTGTATGGTAGAAGTACGCCTCCTTGAAGGGGCAACCAGGGGGAAGATAAGGGCGACACCCTCCATTAGGGAGCTGATAAGTGTCTTAAGACGCAAATGTCATGAGGCTTTTTACTCGCAAGGGGTATTAAGGCTTGTCATATTTGTGCAACAATCCTGAAGAGGCAATAATACAAAAGAAAAAGATAAGACGAGATCAATGGGTTTTCGCATAAAAGTGCGAAGACGTCCTGCGATTTCGTCGCAAGACGGCAATGTCATGGGGATTTATTTTCGCAAGAATATTTAAGTCTGTCACATTGTCGCAACATTCCTGAAAAGGCCATAATACAAAAGAAAAAGTTAAGGCAAGATCAATGGGTTTTTGCATGAAAGTGCAAGAACGTCCTGCGATTTTGTCGCAATGACAAGAGGTGGCATAATAAGACCTTTAATTAGGAAGGCAAAATAAGACCACACAAGAATGACATTTTGAAAAGAATCAAAATTCACTTCGCATAAGATTGCGAAATTATACATAAATAACAGCGAAGTTGAGGCATAAAATAAGAAAAATCTACAAAATCTCTCATTTGGATACAAATAACAGAGGCAAGTATGGGAATGAATGAAATTAGAAAATGTTATTTGTCTCCATATGATAGATTTACAAAAAATTTCAAAATTTAATGATTATATTGATTAACTGTATTGCAAGGAATAATTGTTTTAATGAATGCAAGTCAAAATGAAAGAAACCCATATATTAAGGAATATAGGGAACCAAAAAAATTCGCAAATATACAGAAAGAAGGAATAAATGTACAAGTATTATAGAAGATCAAAGAAACAAACAAAGACTACTTCTTACTTGATCCTTCATCATCTTCATCAGACTTGTTTCCTTCTTCGTCTGCGTCAGAACCTTCATCACCATCAGATTCTTCATCATCAGCTTCGCTATCAGAAATAATCAGACTGGGAATATTCTTTGGTATTTCTTCTAAGAGACAAGGATAATAAGAATGAGGGATACTATGGTCATCACAAACCATTTGGATAGTTTCATTGCGAAAATGCGTAGCATCATTCTTAAAGTTCGCAACAGTGATCTTGATTTGATTCTTTAATCTAGAATACTTATCGTTGCGAGAAGAAAGATTCTTTGCAAGTTCCTCTTTTTCAGCTTCAAGTTCCTCAATCTTTTCACGATATCTACTTTCAGAATCTGCGAGCAAAAGACAATCAATTAATAACTTGATGAAAATTCATAAGAAACAAAAGATTAGTAAAGAAGAACAGTTAATAACCTTCTCTGTCAGAAATCATATCTCTAATCAAGGTTGTATGCTCAACTTGAAGACTAACATTTACACCTAAATCTTTTCTGGCATCATCTAAGATTTTCGCAGCCCAAGCAAATTCATCCTCATTACTTATAAGAAGACGAGAACGAATTTGGTTTTCTCTTTCGCAGAGCTCGGTATTCTTGCGGTTAGCTTCATCTCGTTCAAGTTGAACTTCAAGAAGGGTCTCTTGGAATTTCGCCAAAGCCTTAGCACCTTGATCAGAGATGCGATCCTTATCATCTATGAGACTGCTAATTTTGGTTCTCAACTCATAGACTTTCTCTTTAGAATTAAGAAGGAGGCGCTTAATCGGTTGGCTAAGCCTAAACTAGATCTATGGTCAATTTCTAAGAGGCGAAATTTGGATCTAAGCTCATTCAGAGAAAGAGATGAAATTATATCATTTGAAAAACTATTTAAAGATTTATTAAGACGCTCAAGAAGGGTATCAATATCCAAGGCATTAGGAAATGAACGAATAATGGTAGCTTCATCATAAAAACCATAAATGTCTGCAAAAAGGATCAATTAAATAAGATAAAACAACAGGATGAATGAATGAAGGGAAAGGAGAAAAGTAACACACCATAGAGCTGATTATTAGCTTGCTGAAGAATAGAGATTTTGTTCTTATACGAAGAAGAATCAATTTCTAGTTGTCTGTTTTTCTCGCGAAGACATTTGACTTCAGCTTCCAGTTCTTCATTCTTTGTGCGAAATTGAAGATTCTTCTTTTCAAGATTTTCGCGTCTCCTCTCTAGATCTGAGGCAACAGCAAAAGAAGCTTTTCCATCCTGCGAGAAAATATAAAAAGTATTAACATAGAAACAGATTCTGAGTTACAACAATGAAGAAGTAAAAGGATGAAAGTATACCAGCCTATTAAGAGAATGCAGGAAATTCGGAGTCACTGATCTAGAAACTCCACGAAGAGAATTATCACCATCCAATAAAGGAACATCGCAAATTGTAGCGAGAGCTTTACAGGTGTTAGCGAATTGACTATCTCCCATTCCTTGCAAAGAATCAGAAAAGAGGCCAGAGAGCTTAGCCATAGAAGATTCAAATGGAGAATCTTCATTTGCAGTAAGGTCATCATTATCCTCATCATTCTCGGAGTTTTCATGAGAAGGAATATTTGAAGGAGAAGAAGAACAAAATTTTCTTTTCTTTAAAGGAGGAGCAGTTGGTTTTTCCCTGCGAAGAGCACCTTTGACTTTATCACCAGTCTTCACAATATTGTAAGGTTCTTCTATTTCAGCAATAATCTTCACACACAGATAGAAATAAGAAATGGAAGCAACAATATACTGTTTAAAATCATAAAGAGAATGTTTCTTACCTCATCTGTGTATGAGCGAAGAGCTAACAAGGTACTAGTCTTCCCAGTCCTGTTATAACTATCTTTCAGTTTTTGGATCTGTAGAATGTCGCAAAGGTCAGCGAACAAAAGAATAAAGACAAATAAAGAAATATAAAGTGAGCGAAACTGGAAGAAATATACCTGTTTCTCCTTCTCGGGCCAAGAGAATACCCAAGGTTGATAGGTAGCGAGATTCTCAGGAAGAACATTTGACCCAGCAATATAAGGTCATTTTAGCATCAAGGGAAAAACACACCATTTATCATCTTTGGATTGGCGAGGAGTTGTATTCTTACCAGAATTCCAATCAATGTCTTGCAGGTTCTTCTCTTTTGATCATCACAATATTGATCAGAGAAAAGTTTGATATAAAGAATTGATTTGGCACTTTCACCAGGAATACTGGAAAGTATGAAACCTTTCTCTGCAAGATCTTTTTGGATGTCTTTTAAGTTTTTCTCATGTTTATGGTCACTTGGAGGCATATTTGAATACAGAGTATGGAAATGAATAAAAAGTAAGAAGATTGAAGAGGGAAGGATTACAGTAGCGGAACTTACGGAAGAACAATAGAGTTGCAGAGATGAGAGAATAAAAAGAGAAGAGAAAGTAAAAAGAAAGTGGAAAGAAGAGTAAGAAGAATATATAAAGAATATTTTTTACTCGAAGAAATAAACACCATTAAGACGAAAAGACATGAGCGGTTGAAAAGCAGCGGTTATAGAAGACGTGTCAAGAAACAGATGGAAGAAAGAATACGTGTGATAAATGCAGAATATGAAGAGATGAACAGTTGCGGCATTTCTCACATCATTCTCTACTTTGCAGAGAAGATATGAGAAGAGGCAAGATGTAGGATCAGAATCTCGCAGCAATAATGCCTCAACGGAATTATCAACAACACAACGGCGTCGTAAAACAATTTTGGAAGTGACATAATAAACGATGTCAGCTAAATTCATGAGAAAAATGTAATGATTCTGCGAAAATGAGAGAGTTTGCGAGATTAACATTTGTAAGGTTGCGAGAATGTCGCAAGACATATCCGAAAATAAAGGACAGATTAGCTGTCATCCACTATGTATTTCCCTATAAATAATCGTTCAGTTGTAAAGGAAAGAGAGAGATCTTTTTCTGGGTGAGAAGCAAGTAAATAGGAGAGAGAAAATCTAGAGCAGTGGTTATTCTCAAATCCTTTATCTTTTCTTGTAAGATTGTTCAAAGATGCATTAATAAAATTAAGATTGTTAATCTAAAATGAGTTGAATGTTAATGAAATCATATGAGGGGTGTAGTGTAGGATTTCCTGCAACTACAGACGAAATCTTCACCCATACCCATGCATAATCACAATATCATTCATACGATTATGTCGGTGTCTTATATCAAAACATAGACATTATACTTCGTATTGTAATTCCTTAATACTATGTCTAACTAGAGTATAATCATTCACAGCTTCGCAGTTATGTTTTCAATATGCACGATGTTAGAGCATAATTCGGTCGACCTCGCATGCGTTGCTATATCAAGCATGTTTGTCAATGTTAGTGATCAAAACTATGAGTCTTGATTTCTAGTCTATTATAGCTAAGTCTCGGACTAGGATGGAAAAGTGTAGTTGAGCTCAAGGACTTCATGGCGATTCATCATACAATGACGAAGATCTACTCAAGGAACAATGGAACTTCATCAACAAAAAGGTATGTGGAGACTTGAACTTATCTATCACTCAAAAGTCTATCTATTCTATCTCCTACTTCTTATGAGACAAAAAGTCGTATGCTATATAGACTGGATCATACACATTTGACATTTCGAGCTGAGTAGTCACTACTTATCTTTTTCTCGAAATCGTGTGTCGGTAAAGCGTTTCGCTTTGATCAAGTTTATTTTCACCTAGTGACGAAAGTCATGAAAAGTTTCAATTACTTTGAGAATTGCTCTGACGTGAAACGGTCTGTGAATAACGGCTATATAACGTCCTCTAAGAATGTCTCAATGATTGGAATGAGAGTTTAGATTACATAACCATGTATTCCTTAATCCGAAGTTTTCAAACTTTGTTGATTCAGAGAAACCGGAGGAATTGGCTTTGCCAAGTCCCCGAACCCAGTTTGTGAACCTAGTCCGCGAACTGTCCGAAATTCTTGTACCGAGAATTTCTGCTGGGATTCCAAATTCGTTCGTGAAGTTCAAGTCCGCGAACTCAGTCCGCGAACCTCGTCCGCAAACTGGTGGAAGTCACTTTGACGAGATTTTCTGCTGAGTTTGGAAAACTCTGTCGGTTCCCTTAAGTCCGCGAACTTGTTTGTGAGCTTATGGGTTATGATCTAAAGATGTGCTATGAACATGAAAATTAAATTACTAAGGAATGCTTTATGAAAACCGTGGTTATAAAGTTCATGAGCCGCTTCAATCGAATCGAATCATCTTTGTTTCAATTGTGTCTTGTGTAGTTACATAAGATCTCATAGCAATTGAACAACTCTCTAACTGGTTCATTTGAGTCAATTAAACTAGTTATGGTGAAGAAGAACTAGGTTAATATGAATTGCTCATATGGTTAACCTTTTGGGTTACTATGTTGAACCGACATACACGTACACGTTTGGGCACGGTTTTCACAAACCCAGTAAACGTCTACCCAAGTGTGTGTGACAAGCTAAGTTTTCGATCTAACGGTTGAGAAATATTAGCTTGAATCTAAATCAGGTTTTCATCTAACGGTGAATATGGATTACTTTGTAACTAAGGCAAAACCCTGATTTGAAGGCTATATAAAGGAGACATCTAGAATTGTGCAAAACTAATCCCCACACGTCTGTGTGATACTAGTGCGCTCGCTAGAGTCGATTCCCTTTAACCTTTGTTTTTCTTATCTAAAACCAGGTTAACGACTTAAAGACTTCATTGGGATTGTGAAGCCAGACCGATAATACTTTTATCGTAGTTGTGTGATTTGATCTTGCATCTTCTATCGTACGAGTAAAATCTATTGATTGGCTTGAGATCGTGAGAGTTCTCTGATAGGCAAGATAAATAAGTCACAAACATCTTCGTCTCACTGTTTGTGATTCCTCGATAAACCGCTTGTGTAGTCAAGAAGGATTGTTGAGAGGTGATTGATTAATCTAGTCTGTTCTTCGGGAATATAAGACCGGATTATCAATTGGTTCCTGTTCACCTTGATTTTATATCTTAAGACGGAACAAAAACCTAGGGTTTTTCTATGGGAGACAGATTTATCCGTTGATAGACTTTTCTGTGTGAGACAAATTTGTTTATTATCAAGTCTGCGATTTTGGGTTGCAGCAACTCTTGGTTGTGGGTGAGATCAGCTAAGGGAATCAAGTGCGTAGTCTCCTGCTGGAATCAGAGGCATAAAAGTACAACTGTACCTTGAATCGGTGGGAGACTGATTGGGGTTCAACTATAATCCAGTCCGAAGTTAGCTTGTAGTAGGCTAGTGTCTGTAGCGGCTTAATACAATGTGTATTCAATCTGGATTAGGTCCCGGGGTTTTTCTGCATTTGCGGTTTCCTCGTTAACAAAACTTCTGGTGTCTGTGTTATTTTTTTTACGCATTATATTTTTATATAATTGAAATAATACATGTTGTGCGTTAAGATCATCAATTGGAAATCCAACCTTTGGTTGTTGATTGATATTGATTGATCCTTGGATATTGGTCTTTGGTACCGTCCAAGTTATTCCTTGTAGTTGATAAAGACTCGCTATTGTTTTTAGCTTGAGTAAATATCAAATCAAGAAAGAGATATTAATTCCTTGAGATACTTTAATCTAGATTGAGTCTGACTGTCTAGTTGATTCTCTAGCAAAATTATTTCGGAGTGTGTCCATACAGATTGCTAATCGAATTATTGGGTGGTGTTGTTAGACCCCCGCTTTTTCAATTGGTATCAGAGCAGGCAAACACGTTAAAGAGCTTAAGTCTGTGTTTTTGGAAATCTGAGTCTGTGGATAGAATCTCATACGCATACCAAAAATGCCTCCTGAGGCTGTCAACTTTGTCAAGTGTCTCGGAAATACCTCAAAGGGTCACTCCTTAGATGATTCTTCTGAATCCCGAGGTAAGAAGATTGTTTCATCCTGTGTTGGTCATTCTTCCTCCAATGAGACATTGGACATAATGGCAGAGGCTTAAAAGGAGCTCACCAGAATTTCAAAAAATTATACAGAGTTTGTTGATCTCAAGGATCATGTACAACTCATTGATGAATTTGAAAATTCTATTGATCGTGAACATGTACTCTATAACATTATAGGGTCATTCTCTAAGGAAATTGAGAAACTTCTTCAAGAAAATGATATACAGCGTGAAAAGATTTGTGATCTTGAAAAGCTGGTTAAAGAAGGCTCAATTAGAGAAAAATGTTTGATCAAGACGCATTCATCTGATCTTGACAGACTTCGTGTTGAGAAAAAGAAACTTGAAGCATCACTTGTCAAAGCCCATGGACAGTGCAATTCCTTGGAAAAGGAAAACTTTGTTTTAAAGAAAAATTCCTCTGCACAAACTAATTCTCAAGAGTTACTGTACAGAATGAAATTTTCTCTAGATGAAGATTGTGTCAAGAAAAGTTTTCATAACTTACAATCTTCTCCTGTGGCTATGAAGTTTAAACAAGTACCAGTTATTGCTTCTCCTCCACGAATATGTACCTTCTGTGGAAAAGGAAATCACTATGCTATCCATTGTTTTGCCAGAAAGAAACGTGTTTCTGAACTTCACAAATTGCTTCTTTCTACTGTCAATGGAGTAAATAATCGGACGACTGCTACAGTGAAGGTCCCTTTCACAGGAAACCAGGCATCTTATAAAAATGATCTCTCTCCTAGAAATCATTACAGGACATTTGTAAACTCTCGGGCTACCAATGAAAGCATGTCCTGTGCTTATAAGAACAAATCTGGTAAATCTAAGTCTAGTGTGTGGAGACCAATTTCGGAAAATCCCCTAGAACCTATTTCTAGAGGTCCTAGACTTTGTTATCAGAAAGGTTTCTCACCAGTGATTCCTAGAAGGACTGCGAGACGCACCCTTTTCCCTGGAAGCTGCAGTGAAAGGACAAGAAATGCTGAGATAAGATATCTTGGAGGAAATTACAGCTACTCTCTCAGAACCTATGGTGAGACTATGTCTCCCTCTGCTACCTAACAACAGAATGTTCTATTCTTGTGTCTAACTTGAGAGATACAAGGATAAGGATTTGATAGATGCTCAAGTATTGTGCTATTTATATCTATCTTGTATATCTTTAGATGTAATGCTCTAGTTTCCTTTTCTTTTGTCACTATGACCTTTTGGGATGGAGAATCTTTAAAAGCTGCATAATGTGCAATATTTTCCTCTTAGGGCCATTTGTCTTTTGGTCGGCCCACGAACGTTCACATCTCCTCAAGGAACTCTAGTGTTTCTAGCCAGGGCATTCACAAACATATATAACTCCTATACGTGTTTCATTCTTCTTCACAAAGGAGCTCTATAGAAACTGTTCCCAAAGAAGAAGTTAACCCCATGGTTGAGGATGATCTCAAAGGATGTGATTCTGGTCAAGAGTGTATACTGAAGAAGATGCTTGAAATAAAAGAGTATAACTCTTGGATTGGAGAATCTGTCAAGGATCTGAGTCGTGTTTAGAATGAAGTTAAGAACGAACTGGAGAACCTTCAATTGCAGATAAACCAGCTTATTGATGGACAGGCGAAAATCCTTGGTACTCAGAATATCTTGATCAGAAATCAGAAGAAAGTTATCCTTGACTGGAAAAGGCTCGTCATTATGCTCGCACTGTTGATCGGAAAGTTAATGTTCTGACCTATGAACATGGTGTGTCTACAGTCAACATGATCAAGGATTTCAGTGACTCATACTTTGATGGACCATTTCAGAGGTATG